>NC_056750.1:127078160-127098160 GCF_019279795.1 Protopterus annectens
AAAAATTAATAAAAATATCTAAAAGCTGTGGTGGCACAGCGGTAGCATTGCTGCCTCACAGCAAGAGGTTCTTCTGTTCAATTCTCAGCTGGAGTGCCTTCTGTGTGGAGTCTGCATGTCCACCCCACAGTCAAGTGGCCTCCAAAAGACATGTGTAAATGGCCATGCCTTTGCTGAAGGTTGGGCATCAGGCTGGCAACTCGGCACCATAAAAATCAACTGTCAATCATTAGCGGACTGGAGTTCCACTGTGGTGACCCCTAACCAGGAAAAGCCAAAAAGACAAAAAAATATATTACATTACAAATGTGAATTTATAACAAAAGGTGAATGCTTCTAAAAGACAATGCTTTGCCGACATCTAGTGACCTAAACGTTTATTACATTAACAAATTGATTACATTCAAAGTGTCAAACTGTCTAAAAGCATGGCATAGTCAATACATTATATTAAAAATCTAACTTATAAAACCATTTGATACTTATTTAAAACTATTAAATACTGAGGGATAGATAAGGTTATATAAGGTTTAAATATGTGGAAGATTATTTATATACATACTTAAGTAAGGAAGGTGCTTAAGTACACTATAACTTGGCTGCTCTTAATTTCAGTACAGGT
Source organism: Protopterus annectens (assembly GCF_019279795.1). Classification (NCBI taxonomy): domain Eukaryota; kingdom Metazoa; phylum Chordata; order Ceratodontiformes; family Protopteridae; genus Protopterus; species Protopterus annectens. Next base: position 127,078,783 of record NC_056750.1, read on the forward strand.
GCAAGGGAGACCATCTCATTGAGCCCTGGCCATTTATTCGCCTCAAGGACCAACTGCCAGTAAACTTCTCGATATTCAGTTTGTGTCTGCCATGGTCCCCCTCGAATATCCATCTGTACTTCTGCTAGTACAAAAAATGAAAAAGTAGCCTCTTTCCATGTCAGTGAATGCTTCTACAGGGCATTCTTATTACTGCCCTTTTAATATCATAACCATGCTCATACAGTCTTCTTTTTAAACACCTTTCAGTCTTTCCTACATAAAAACCTCCACATTTTCCACATAGGGCCAAATAAACTAGCCCCTTAGAGTCACAGCTAGAATAACATTTTGCATTAATGCACCTATTCCTACTAGGGATGTAAACCTCTGATTTGTTAATAATAAAAGGGCATTGTGGGCAAGCACCACATTTATATGTCCCCACACTTGTCGATCTTTTTTCTATGCCCCTCTTTTCCAAAATATTTTTAATGCTTTTACCTTTCCTAAAAACAAATTTAAGGGGATAGTTCAGTTCAATATCCAAATCTGATAACTTACTAAACCTATCCCATTCCTCCTTCAGAATCATAGTAATGGTTCCTGCATCCTCACTATAATCCAAAACAAAAATATTTTCAACCCTATCCTTACTATCATTTACCTCTTGGTTGACACCTATCTCATTATAATCCATCCCTAAAATGGGTGCGAACCTATTGCTTCTGTTTCCTAGGACTTCATTGAAAATTTCATTAATTATTTTCTCTGGGTATCCCCTATCAAGGAACATACATTTCAAGAGTTCACCTTCTTGTATAAACCCCACATCCTCTGATGTCATTGTACTATCCCTGACATACTGGCCTTTAAGAATGCTCCTTTTTTGCGTAAATGGGTGGGAGCTCTGAAAATGTAGAAAGGAATTACAGTAGGTAGCTTTTCTATGTACTTTTGAGGTGAACCTGTTACTGCCATAGTCCATCCCTATATTCACATCCAGGTAATCAATGGAACCCTGTCCTATTTTATAGGCAAACCTTAAAAATTCTGTACTATTGGTAATATAGTTAAAAAATTCACCGAATTTTTGCTCACTCTCTATCCAAAAAAGGCAGATGTCATCCAAAAACCATTGATATAGGACCCAGCAGTCCTTTATACACAGAATTAAAGATGAATTTCTTCTCCGATTAGGCTAACACCAAATTTGCAAAAGTTGGGGCACACATAGCACCTGTTGCCACTCCTATCAACTAGTGAAATAATTCTCCTTCAAAATAAATAAAATTGTGTTTTAAAACCAATTCCATTAAGGTTAAATTCAAATAAATATCTATATCACTAAAATCCTTGTTGTCCCTTAAAATTTCTTCTAAAAATTCCAAGCCTTCTTTATATGGGATGGAAGTAAAAAGGTCAATGACATCAATTGTAATAAAAAACATGTTTTTCCTAAATAAATTATTTTTCACATTTCTGAGGAAATCCCATGAATCCTTGCTAACATTTGTTGCATTTATATAAATATTTTTCAATCTAACATCCAGGAACTTTGCAATAGGGGCTGTAACAGACTGGCTCATGGGTGGGTCAACCGAATCCTTATGCACTTTTGGGATACCGAATATTGTGGGTACCCTGGACTCTTTATTATATAGAAATCTATAGGTCTCAGCATGCATTACCGCTTCCAGTACTAAATCATTAAGAGCTGCATAAATCTTTCTATAGGCGATATTAATTTCATTAAGTGAGACCTTAGAATATTTAATTTCATCATTTAAGAGCTCCATCATTTTGCTTTCATATATGACTGAACCCATAAGGACCGTGCCCCCACCCTTGTCCGGTTTCATAACTCTAACATATTTATTGTCATGAAATGTGTTTAGAATCTCCTTTTATTCTTTAGTTAGGTTTGACCAAACCCGGTTTTTCACAACTTTTCCCTTAGGCTACGTTCTACCATGTTCTCAAAATTCTTTAATTGAGGGTGGAGGGGTGGGTTCCATACACTCTTTCATTTCAATGTTTCTACTTTTTATTTTTGTTCCCCCAACAATAATTCTAAGTTTTTCTTTCTTATGAACATTTTAAATCAAGAAGCAAACTACTGATTTCACTTTTCTTCTTGGAAACAAACTTAAAACCTTTCACAAACAGCCCCAAAAAATTCTCATTCACTTCCATATTAGTATAATTAAAAATGTTGTACCCCTGAAAGGTTAAAATGTTGTTATTACTTATTATTTGGTTAGTAGCCAAATCCACCCCTTCATCCCCTATATCAAACATCTGATTTTCTTTTAAAACATTCAGTAACTCATGCCTTTGTTGTGCCACCTCCTCCAATTGCCCTGATAATAGTCCACATTTCCTTTGTTTTTTAGTCTTTCGGACCTTCGGAGGGGGGTATCCTAAAGGGTCATTCATATCACCCGGAGCATCCACACTCTCATTAAACATTTCATTATTAGCACTATGTCTGTCCTCTGTTCTTGCATTATTAAAACCCCCTCCTCCTGTCCTATAGGGCCCCTTCTCCTTCCTAGACAGGTTGATAAAGCTCCTGGGTTTAGGATAGTGAATCGTCTGTGCATATTCATTAATATCTCTATCCAACTTTCTTTTTTTTCCTTTAAACTATATTATTAATATTTTCATCCACCCGTTTCCTCAGTACAAAGTATTTTATTTTCTCTTCCTCAACAGTAAATAATAAGTCATTAACCAAACAATTATTCACTTTAATAATTCTTTCATTTAAAGCCTCCATCACTTTTTCATTTTGTTTTGTAATGGCTCTAAGAATTTCAAAACCACAATTGTCAAAGATATCTAACAATTCCATATGAAAGTCTGACCCTTCTTCTACATTGTTAGGAAATCTATAAATCCTTAAACCTTTAGGTACAACTCTAGAGTTAATGCATTCTTTTAAATATAAATTATCCACATTTAAAGTTTTAAACTTAAACAATAAATCATTTAACTTGCTTAAATTATTAACATAAGTATCAGCATCATCAGCAACTACAGAATGTGCATATTTATCAAATTTAACATTTTGGTTAAGCCATGCTTTTAAATTAATGTCCTGTTGCTCTGTATTAATATTACTACCATTAAATGGTAAACATTCACCTTGTGCCTTTGAATTAGCTCACTGTTCCTTCCCAAGGCCACAGTTTTTATTAGAAGCAGTTCCATTCATTTTCAAAAGCTCTGGGGTCCTCCTTTTGTCAAAACTATTAATAATAAAAGTTCCAGTCTCTCCATCCAAACGCCGATGGTTATTTTCCTCATTGCAGCCTTCCTTAGCTGCTCCTGCCTCCAAACAACCCGATGATGTCACAATGAGAGCGTGCTTCACCATCGAATGACAAATCGGTTCCATGAGTTCAATGAGCTGTGCCACTCGACCAGTCAGGGCCTCAATTGCTCTGCCATTGCTATTTCCAGCTGAAATTTCGGGCGAAATGATGAGCTCATCCATAGTAAAAGAACACTAAACAGAACACCAACTATGGACCAAGTGCACAAGCAGTCACTAATAAGGATAAAAGCACTCAGACAGCTGCTGTTCACCCACAAACTCCTTTAATGACACAGTACAGCACACCACATAGAAGAAATAATGCCGAACACAGTTCCCAGTACGTTAGATATTTTTGACAATTGTGGTTTTGAAATTCTTATAGCCATTATAAAACAAGATGAAAAAGTGATGGAAGTTTTAAATGAAAGAATTATTGAAGTGAATAATTGTTTAGTTAATAACTTATTATTTACTGTTGAGGAAGAGAAAAGAAAATACTTGAACTGAGGAAACAGGAGGATGAAGAGATTAATAATATAGTTTATAGGAAAAAAAGAAAGCTGGATAGAGATACTAATGAATATGCACAGAGGACTAACCAAATAATAAGCAATAACAACATTTTAACCTTTCAGGGGTACAACATTTTTAATTATAGTAATATGGAAGTGAATGAGAATTTTTTTGGGTTGTTTGCGAAAGGTTTTAAGTTTGTTCCCAAGAAGAAAAGTGAAATTGATTTAAAAATGTTCGTAACAAAGAAAAGCTTAGAACTATTGTTGGGGGAACAAAGAAAAAAAGCAGAAACATTGAAAAGAAAGAGTGTATGGAACCCACCCCTCCACCCTCAATTAAAGAATTTTGAGAACATGGTAGAACGTAGCCTAAGGGAAAGTTTGTAAAAAACAGGGTTTGGTCAAACCTAACTAAAGAATAAAAGGAGATTCTAAACACATTTCATGACAATAAATATTTTAGAGTTATGAAACTGGACAAGGGTGGGGGCACGGTCCTTATGGGTTCAGTCATATATGAAAGCAAAATGATGGAGCTCTTAAATGATGAAATTAAATATTCTAAGGTCTCAATTAATGAAATTAATATCGCCTATAGAAAGATTTATGCAGCTCTTAATGATTTAGTACTGGAAGCGGTAATGCATGCTGAGACCTATAGATTTCTATATAATAAAGAGCCCAGGGTACCCACAATATTCGGTATCCCAAAAGTGCATAAGGATTCAGTTGACCCACCCATGAGCCAGTCTGTTACAGCCCCTATTGCAAAGTTCCTGGATGTTAGATTGAAAAATATTTATATAAATGCAACAAATGTTAGCAAGGATTCATGGGATTTCCTCAGAAATGTGAAAAATAATTTATTTAGGAAAAACATATTTTTTATTACAATTGATGTCGTTGAGCTTTTTACTTCCATCCCACATAAAGAAGGCTTGGAATTTTTAGAAGAAATTTTAAGGGACAACAAGGATTTTAGTGACAGAGATATTTGAATTTAACCTTAATGGAATTGGTTTTAAAACATAATTTTATTTATTTTGAGGGAGAATTCTTTCACTAGTTGATAGGAGTGGCAACAGGTGCTATGTGTGCGCCAACCTTTGCAAATTTAGTGTTAGCCTAATCGGAGAAGAAATTCATCTTTAATTCTGTGTATAAAGGACTGGTGGGTCCTATATCAATGGTTTTTGGATGACATCTGCCATTTTTGGATAGAGAGTGAGCAACAATTCGGTGAATTTTTCAACTATATTACCAATATTTTTAAGGTTTGCCTATAAAATAGGACAGGGTTCCATTGATTACCTGGATGTGAATATAGGGATGGACTATGGCAGTAAGAGGTTCACCTTAAAAGTACATAGAAAAGCTACCTACTGTAATTCCTTTCTACATTTTCAGAGCTCCCAGCCATTTACGCAAAAAAGGAGCATTGTTAAAGGTCAATATGTCAGGGATAGTAGAATGACATCAGAGGATGTGGGGTTTATACAAGAAGGTGAACTCTTGAAATGTATGTTCCTTGATAGGGGATACCCAGAGAAAATAATTAAAAAGTATTCAATGAAGTCCTAGAAAACAGAAGCAATAGGTTCGTACCCATTTTTAGGGATGGATTATAATGAGATAGGTGTCAACCAAAAGGTAAATGATAGTAAGGATAGGGTTGAAAATATTTTTGTTTTGGATTATAGTGAGGATGCAGGAACCATTACTATGATTCTGAAGGAGGAATGGGATAGGTTTAGTAAGTTATCAGATTTGAATATTGAACTGAACTATCCCCTTAAATTTGTTTTTAGGAAAGGTAAAAGCATTAAAAATATTTTGGAAAAGAGGGGCATAGAAAAAAGATCGAGAAGTATGGGGACATATAAATGTGGTGCTTGCCCACAATGCCATTTTATTATTAACAAATTAGAGGTTTACATCCCTAGTAGGAATAGGTGCATTAATGCAAAATGTTATTCTAGCTGTGACTCTAAGGGGCTAGTTTATTTGGCCCTATGTGGAAAATGTGGAAGTTTTTATGCAGGAAAGACCAAAAGGTGTTTAAAAAGAAGACTATACGAACACAGTTATGATATTAAAAGGTAATATAAGAATGCCCTGTAGAAGCATTCACTGACATGGAAAGATGTTACTTTTTCATGTTTGTACTAGCAGAAGTACAGATGGATATTCGAGGGGGACCATGGGAGACACAAATTGAATATCAAATTGAATAACAAACTCCTATGCCCAGGCCAAACTAACACCCCACCCCCCATATCTGCCAACGATAAATCTCCTGAAATTATAGCTAACACCTTTGACTATCCAATCTCTGTCCAGCAAACTCACTCCTAATGACCCTAATCCAAGCTTAGCCCCTACTAACAACCAAACACAGTTTAGCTTCCAACCCGTACCTACCCATCTAATAGCCACCCTACTTAAGAAACTGAGACCAACAATTCTAGCAGCTGATCTACTCCCTGCAGACTACTTACAAAAGGCTGCAGATGCTATAGCATACCCAGTTTCTATATTTATTAACCGGACTTTATCTGAAGCCACCATACCCACCATCTGGAAAATCACCCACGTTATACCTTTTCACAAGGGAGGCAATTCTACTGAACTGTCAAACTACAGGCCCATTGCTATATTATCTCCACTAGCTAAAACAATGTAGAAATGCATACACATGCAACTTATGCAATATCTCACCCAAAACAAACTTCTGTCCAGTATGCAGCACGGTTTCAGGCCAAATCATAGTACCACCTCAGCCCTCCTGTCATTCTCAAATGTCATAAACCAAAACCGGAACAACAATAAACTATCCTCAGCACTATTTCTCGATCTATCCAAAGCCTTTGACATGGAAGACCATAAAATACTTATGAGAACCTTAAAGTCATTTGCTTTAAACAATCAGGCACTGCAATGGTTTGAATCCTATCTAAATGGTAGGCGGCAGGCAGCGTTTTGGTAAACCAAGCTATCATCTGGCCTCCCCATCACACTTGGCGTCCCCCAGGGCTCCATATTAGGACCTCTTCTTTTCTCTCTCTTTACCAATGATCGCCATTCAGCCATCCCAGAGGCCACCTGCATACAATATGCAGATGACTCCATTCTAATTTGCTCCGCAACCTCACCTGCTAACCTACTTACCTTAACCCAGAACACCTTCAACACAGTTGAAAGCTGGTTCTCAAACCAATGCCTAATACTAAACCCCAACAAAACCAAACTGCTTATATTCTCCCCCACAAGTAGGTCCCCAACAACACCATTGAACATAACCGCAAGCAATGGCACAATCATCTCCCCAGAAGCCCAAACCAAACTATTAGGGATTATAGTAGACAACAACCTCAGATTTGACAAACACATAAATCAAACCATAAAAACAGTCCATAAACACTCAGGTCAATATATAGGATCAAATCTTTTCTTACTCCACAAGCCAGAGCTGCTATTGCCAGATCCCAACTACTATCTACCCTTCTCTATGCCTCACCTCTCTTCTCCAACCTTAACAAATCAGATATGAATAAGCTAACAACCTGCTACAACCAGATTTGCTGCCAGCAGTCCATACCGGACCCACCACTGCATCAATCTAAACCTCTTAGGATGGATAGAACTTCCCAACTTACTACTGTTCAATCAACTCATAGTGACACATAAAGTCCTTAACTGCCCAGAAAAAAAACCAGCATTAAAAAACATCATCACCCCCTACAACAACAATCACCCACTCCAATCCTCCTCCAGATTTCTGGTTTAAATGGTTAAAGCAAACCACTCTGCTGGTGACTCACTATTTGCCAACTCTGTTGGTAAAACATGGAACTGCCTACCAACAGACCTAGCATCACAACTATTATTAGCCATATTCAAAAATAATCTAAAGAAACACCTCAAAAAACACTGGTTATGCTCATGCTCCAGACCCGACTAGTTTTTTTTTCCTCTTTTCATCCCTACTCCAAGTCCCATCCTAAGCATACTAGTTTCATATAAAATAGGTCTAGCCTTTCCCCAATCATAATGAGTATGGTCCTATAACAGGAAACAAACCTCAATTCTCTGCTTTAGCCAGATTGTCAACACACAAACATTCCTAGCCAGAATTTGTACCTGATCTAGTCTGAATATGTCATGTAATGTACCCACTGCAAGCAATGCAACTACTGTATGTATATATCTACTGCATATATGCTCTTCTGTAACTACCATTGTTACTGATGTGCTCATGAATGTATGCAACTTTTTTCTAAAAGCATGTTTATGTTTTCATTGTCAACCTTGGAGCTTTTCTCCCCGGACCTGTGCTGAAAATGGACATATATCCAGTCGGACTATCCCGGTCAAAAAATGTAAAATAAAATAAAAAAATAAATATTAAGAAGTTTACTGGCAGTTGGTCCTTGAGGTGAACAAATGGCCAGGGCTCAATGAGATGGTCTCCCTTGCACCTGTACTGAAATTAAGAGCGGCCAAGTTATAGTGTACTTAACCACCTTCCTTACTTAAGTATGTATATAAATAATCTTCTACATATTTAAACCTTATATAACCTTATATATATCCCTCAGTATTTGATAGTTTTAAATAAGTATCAAATGGTTTTATAAGTTAGATTTTTTTTTTTTTTTTTTTTTTTCAAATAATTCTTTTATTTTCCATAATATGAAACAATGCATACAGCAAGGACGAAAAACATTATAGTAATGAACATTAAAATGAAACGTTGAATAGTTACAGAATATAATAAGTACCCAAACAATTTAACATTGATATAAGTGAGAGATGGGATAAAACACAAGGAAAGCATTGTCAGCAGCTTAACCAAACGAACTATTATATACACTATTTACAACGTAATGTGCTACAGTTCCTCTGTAATAATAATGCATGAAATAAAAGAAAAGAAAAGAAATAATATTAATAGAGTTAACAGTGGTTCTCTATAAATTAAGATGAATAAGAATATATGTTGCACTAAATGTACTAATGGGAGATTATTCACTAAGAACTAGATCTAAAAGTTTCTTCCATAATTTACTAAAATAGGCTCTCTTTTTAGGACCCTTTATAATGAATTTATGAGCTGAAATGTGTTTGTAAGCCATTTCTTTGAATTTTTCCCAGCTAAGTTTGGTGCGATCCAACCAATTGTTAGTGATGTATAGCTTAATAAGTGAACAAAGAATAATTAAAATGTGGAGTTGCAATTTAGATACTTTGGATGTAGGAATGTGGAGAATGGCTGTTTCCCACGAGAGAGTGGAGGTGTAATAACCCATTTTTTCTAGGCGAACTTTCAGAGAACACCAAAGTTTGTAAGAGTGCTTACAATACCACATAATGTGTAGCAAATCCGCTCTCGGATAAGAACAACAGGTGCAAGAGGCAGATGAGTTGGTGTTAAATTTATTAAGAATTACAGGAGTATAATAAGCGTTATTGTTTAGCATCAGTTGTGTATATATGAGCTTCTTGAAAAGGGAGAGCTCTAGAGTAGATTTTATGGCTGAGAATTTTTGATCCTCTGTAATGGTAGATCCAACGGTATTCCAATAGTTGGAGAAGAGACAATTTGAATCGTAAATCATGTTCATCAATAGCTTGTAGGAGGAAGATACTGTTTTTTTAGTGCTCGAGATTACAGAAATAACTTCAACTAGTTTGTTTATTTCCTGAAGGTTGGGAGAAAGATTGAAAGGTTGTGCCAGTATCATTTCTCTTAGTTGTCGAAGAATAACTGTGTATTTCTTGTTAGTTCCTAAGATTACCCGTAACTCAGGCATAGTTTTATACCTATATTTGAGAATGTCCCATACATTGAGATCCTTGATAAGAGGGAATTTAGTAAGGTCAATCATTACATTATTAATTTTAAGGTTTGGATTATGATGCAGAGGTTGGAGAAGAGGTAGAACCTTTTCCAGTTTGATATCTTTAACTAGGGTTTGGAAAAGCCTAATTTTATGTTTCAGGGATTGAGCTAGATTACAGTGGTTCATAGAAATAGTGGATAGAAAGGGGATAGCCTGAGGGTTAATTTTGTTAGATATAATATGTTGATACCAAATTTTTACCCAGGCTGGAGAGTGTGTTTGCCTTTTGCTGCTAAAATTTGAGATAGACCAGACTCTAATTGAGCAGATAATCTTGTAGTACAGTTGGAAGTTTGGAAGACTTAGCCCCCCTTTTTCCTTAGGGTAGGTTAATTTGGGGTAAGCGATCCTAACTGATTTAGGGAACCAAATGAATCCAGCTAAGTCTTTGTTAACTTTAGAGAAAAACTTATTATAAACTAACACATCCGAAGCATTGAGTTGATATAGGAGTCTAGGTAAGATATTCATTTTCACAATTGCTGCTTTGGACAGGAAAGCTAGATTCATAAGTTTCCATCTTTGTAAATCTTGCTGTATAGTAGACCATGTTTTAAGTAAATTGTTTTGAAGCATAGAGGCTTGATTATGTTCAAAATGAATACCTAAATATTTAAGGCTATATGCAATTCGGAAAGAAGACTCAGGGAAATAAAAAGATTTATGGGAATTGGGGTTTATTGGGAAGATATGAGATTTTTTGTTGTTAATTTGGTAATCTGATGCGATAGAGAAGTTCCTTATGGCATCCAGAATTTTGGTTAGGTCTGAATTGGGTGACTGAAAGTATAAATTGAGATCATCAGCAAAAGCTGATAATGCAACCTGAGTATTAAGGATTTTAGGTATATTGTGATAGGTATTCTGGGTTAAATAAAGAAAGAAAGGCTCTATAAAAATGTTAAAAAGGAAGGGTGAAAGTGGGCACCCCTGTCTTGTTCCATTGGTGATCAAAATTGGCTCAGATCTCTGTTTATTTATGTAAAGGTACGTTTGAGAATTTGTATAAAGTATTCTAATCATATCCGAAAAGGATTTAGGTACATTGAAATGGGACAAGGTAGCAAACAAAAATTCCCAGTTAACTCTGTCGAAAGCCTTAGAGGCATCCAAAGTTAAGGCGTATATTGGGTTTTTTTCTTTTTTGGTAAATTGTATTAGGGAATCCAAAGTTAGCGTATTGTCCCATGTGTGCCTATTACTCATAAAACCAGCTTGATCAGGGGAAATTAAGGACGGAAGAATCTTTTTTAATCTATTTGCTAATATAGCAGCAAAAATCTTAATGTCAACATTTATTAACGAAATTGGTCTGTAATTGTGTGGGTCCGCTTTGTCTTGTTTATTCTTTAATAGTAAAATAGTTTTCGAATTGTTCCAATGTATATCAGTAATACCCTCTTTAGTAATATAGTTAAAGACTTTCAATAGTATGGGGGAGATTTTTGGACAGAAAGCTTTGAAGAAGTTAGTAGTAAAGCCATCGGGGCCCGGGGCTTTGCCTGTTTTAAGATTTTTTATGATGTCATGGACTTCTTGAATGTCGAATGGGGCAGATAAGAGGGAGACTTGGTCAGTTTTAAGAGAGGGGAATTTAATGGAATTAAGAAAAGACTCCATCTGAGGCTTTAGGGTTTTACCTTTATTGCAACTATAAATATCTGAAAATAGTTCGAAAAACAAGTGTATTATTTCAGAATCTGAATTATAGATTTTCCCTTGGTATTGAAGGCTAGATATTCTAGGAGTACCATTATTGTTTTTTAATATTCTTGCTAAAGTTCTTGAGGGCATTTGTGCCCATTCAGAATATGTTGCAATAAATTTTTGTTCCTGTAAGGAGTGATTCTGTGAGTGAAGTTCAAATAAATCTTTACGCGTTGCATTGATCAGTTCTTCAGTTTGTGGGTCAGGGGATAATCTCTGACTTTTTTCCAGAGAGAAGAGTTTTAAGGATAGAGTATTTTCTTTTTTAATGTTGAGCTTTTTAAGAAAAGAAGCTTGGCTGATCAGAAAACCTCTCATTTCAGCTTTGCAAGCCGCCCAGTGGATGTCTGGAGGAATTTGGGACTCCGTGATATTAATATCTAGATCCAGTAACATGTTATTAATTTTTTTTATTATATCTTTATTATTTAGTAAATTATTGTTAAGGGTCCAGTTAGCAAAGGTAAAATCAGGAGTAGTGAATCTAATTTTGAGAGATATTTTGGCATGATCAGAGAAGCATCTGGGCTCAATATTAAAAGTATTTTTAAATTTGGATAAGGGGTCTGAGATTAAAAGGAAGTCAAGACGTGACCAAGATTTGTGACAGTTGGAGTAAAAAGTATATAGATTTTCCTTGGTCGAAATATTACTAAAGGTAATAGTGTCTATAAGATTAAAATCAGATATAAGCTCCTCTAATGCTATAGAGGCTTGGAAGTTGTAAGAGGAGGATTTGCTGGTACGATCTAGGCTAGGATCTATAACCGCATTCCAGTCCCCACCTACTATGAATAAGTAATTTGGAAATGAGTTCAGTATATTATAAATTTCTAAAATAAAAGTTTGTTGTTGCGAGCATGGACCATAAAGATTCAAGAACATAATTGGTTTAGAGGAGTCTGGGAGAGTAGATGTGAAGTAACACCATCTGCCGTTTATATCAGATTTATATTCATTGATAGCTTCCTGGAATTGTTTCTTAATTATGATAGCCACACCCTTCGAATTTGTGCTATCTCCAGCACTTATTATAGACCTAATCCATTTTCTATTTTTTACGTGCTCCCACTCAACATTAGATAAGTGTGTTTCCTGAAGAAAACAAACATTAGCCTGAGATTTAAAAACAAGGTGTAATAGTAATTTTCTTTTGGCAGTATTTTGTAGGCCATTAATATTCCAGGAGTCAATGGACCAGCTCATAAATGTTGATACCAAGCAGGGTATAGGCGCATAATAAAATTAGGAAAATTTAAAACACTGTATGAATAAATTAATTGTGTGATGAGAAGAGTTTGCCTTATGTTTGCAATAAAGAAGATGGGAGATGGAAAACCACTTTTGCTCTGTAACAGCAAAACATTTGAATGTAGAGGAAAATGTAGCATAATACTTCTTCTGACATGACCCGGTGCCTACCCACCCGAACCCCTTAAGTGAAGAAGTACATATACAAACCAAAAAAAAACTTAACAATTCTATACATATATACAAAGAAACTCTCATCCAAAAGATTATCAAACCAGATCACACTTCGGTGCACATAAAGCCTCCATGTGTAGATAATACACCTACTATTATGTACAGTAACCATGACCTAATATACATAAACACATATTTGTAAGCCTGAACATTTAAACGCAATGTATATGAAAAGTGAAACTCTATGGATGCCATACGTAACATACTTATTACTAGTAGCAACACTTTTTATGGAGATGCAATCACAACAGGAATACTGTAACATTGGCACGCTACTAAAGCCTTGTTAAACTTGTCTTATAGAAGAGCGTGTTGCTAGTGATTATATAATAGAAGTTGTGGGTGATTAGTTAAGGAGCTGCATAGTATAGATAAATGTGATGCATATTGGATGAGAATGTGTTTACACTGAACAGACACTAATAATAACAACACTATTTTGAAGCTAAAAATCTTGTTGTGTAAATGTATATGTATCCCACCCGCCATCTGTGTTTACCATTTGCTAGTTTTAAGCAATTCTGGTTGATGTTTAAATGATCTTAGAGACCCCATTATAACTACTCCTAACCTGTTTAGTTGAATTCTTAATTTATTATAACAGTCTAGTATCTAACTCTGTAGCTACCATGCCCCCACAAGTACTTTATATAGATGTCTTTCTTTAATACCCAGTTCTGTGTAAATAATTATATAATCTGTAAGCTATAACCAGATCAGTAGAACAGGAAGACACTATAGGTATATATGCAAAATCTCCCACCTATGTGACTTTTGTAGTAAGTATCCAAAAATTAAATATTTCAAATAAACAAGTATTGCTATATTGAGAAATTCAGTTACTTAAGTTGTGCTATCCTACTGCAGTACAGACAAAAAATCATTTCCTGACATCTAATACGTTGCTATGTGACTTAGGAATGTTTAACTTCTATTAGTGTATTTAATTATGCCTTTACATTGCATGCTTTATACATATTGGGGCAAAGGATGTTGAACTAAACATCGAGGACCCTGCTTGTTGAAACTCAGGAGCCCTAACAGTGGGAACTGTTACTGGACAAAAACAATGCACAGGGAATACATAAACAGTATGCAGTACCTTTTTTTTTTTTTTTTTTTTAACATACAGCGCTGCAAGCGCGACTGGTGGGGGAATGATCACACCAGCGTGCACAACAGAGAGTCCCAGCAAAGGATATCCCACTAGAAACCTCGCGACGAAGATACGTTCCTTGTTGACACGTGGATCTGCCTTAAAACGGAAAAAAGTCTGTTTTAAATGAATTAAGCAGTCCTGGACCTACTAAACAACCTTTGTAGACGCTGGATTAGTAAGCGACTGTGTCACTGAAGCCTCCGGTGAGTAAATTACATTTATCAGGAGTACATCTGCAGAAACGCTCGTGCTGGAAGTTTATGAGCTTATGCAAGTTCAGGAGTCTTGTTAAATACTTTCAGGAAAGTCTCTCTTGCTTCATTTTGGGATGTTACAGTGTATTTAATATCATTTTGATAGAAGATCAATATGCTTGGAAAACGCATTTGAAATCTGATGTTCCTTTTGATAAGGTCTGAGCAGAATGGAGCTAGTTTTTGTCTGCTTTCTTTAATGGAAATGGGTAGATCTTGTGAAAAGGTTAGTTTGTGCTTGTTCCACAGAAAGTTTTTATTTTTTTTTGCTGCATATAAGATCTGTTGAGCAGTTTGGAAGTTAAGTAGTCTTGTGTATATTTGGCGAGGAGCTGAAGCATCTTGTCTTTTATGCAGCGCACGGTGTGCTCTCTCAATTATAATGTTTTTTCCCTCTTCTGAGTGGAGAAGTGATTCAAATATTTGCTTAGTTACAGAAAGCAAGCCTTGGCTGTCATAGCTTTCAGGGAGACCTCTTATTAATATATTATTACGTCTGCTCCTAGCTTCAAGATCTGTAAGTTTTGTCTGTAGATCTGATAAGGAGGCTGTTTTGACACGTAGTTCCTCTGATAAGGACTGTAATTGGAACTCATTAGATTGTACTTTTTGTTCAAGTGTGTCTACCCTGTCCACAATTTGATTGATAGATTTACCTATGGTAGAAAGTTGTTCTGAGAAACTTTGTATAGCTGAGTGGATGGGTTGAAGGGCCTGTTTTAGTTCTTCCATGTGGAAGCCGGAATCTTCTTTGTTGCTTGTGTCACTTTTGGTAGATTCAGCATTTTGTTTATTTATTCTCTGCCTTTTTGAAAGAACCTCTTTTTCGGGTGAAAAGATTGCTGATGATTTAGCTTTTGTTGTTTGAGTATCCATTGTAATAGATTCATTTGTTGTTTTTATCTGCTTAGCCATGAGGGACTGGAAGTATTACAAGCAGCAGCAGGCCTCCCTGAATCACTTGTGAAAAGGAAAAAAAAAAACACTTTGAAAGAGCCAGAAAAGATGAAAGTCTGTTTTGCGTTTTGCCCACTTCCAAAGTAATGCAAGTTCCGCAATTATGAAGGTAAAGCAGCTCTTTTCGAAGTAAGTATAATCCTAGGAAAAATACTTGAGGTGAGGAGCTCTGTGCATAAGCTGTTCACTAGTCGACCACCATTTTGGAATCTAGATTTTTTAATATAATGTATTGACTATGCCATGCTCTTTTTTCAATTTGACAGTTTGAATGTAATACATTTGTTAATGTAATAAATTTTAGGTCACTAGATGGCAGCAAAGAATTGTCTTTTAGATGCATTCACCTTTTGTTATAAATTCACATTTTTAATGTAAGATATTTTTATTAATTTCTGTACTGTTGTCTGCATGTGCAACAGGTAAAGGTGATAAAGGATAATGAGGGAAATGTACTCACAAGCGAGGAGAGTGTGTTGAGCAGATGGAAAGAGTATTTTGAGGGGCTGATGAATGAAGAGAATGAGAGGGAGAGAAGGTTGGATGATGTGTGGATAGTGAATCATGAAGTGCAGTGGATTAGCAAGGAGGAAGTAAGGATAGCTATGAAGAGGATGAAGAACGGAAAGGCTGTTGGTCCAGATGACATACCTGTGGAAGCATGGAGGTGTTTAGGTGAAATGGCAGTGGAGTTTTTAACTAGATTGTTTAATGAAATCTTGGAAAGTGAGAGGATGCCTGAGGAATGGAGAAAACGTGTTTTGGTACTGAGTTTTAAGAATAAGAGTGATGTGCAGAGCTGTAGTAACTACAGATGGATTAAATTGATCAGTCACAGCATGAAGTTATGGGAAAGAGTAGTGGAAGCTAGGTTAAGAAGGGAGGTGATGATTAGTGATCAGCAGTATGGTTTCATGCCAGGAAAGAGCACTACAGATGCAATGTTTGCTCTGAGGGTATTGATGAAGAAGTACAGAGAAGCTCAGAAGGAGTTGCATTGTATTTTTGTAGACTTAGAGAAAGCATATGACAGGGTGCCTAGAGAGGAGTTGTGGTATTGTATGAGTTGGTCAGGAGTGTCAGAAAAGTATATGAGTGGTACAGGATATGTACGAGGGTAGTGTGACAGCGGTGAGGTCTGCAGTAGGAGTGACGGATGCATTTAAGGTGGAGGTGGGATTACATCAAGGATCAGTTCTGAGCCCTTTCTTATTTGCAGTGGTGATGGACAGGTTGACAGATGAGACCAGACAGGAGTCCTCGTGGACTATGATGTTTGCAGATGACATTGTGATCTGTAGTGAGAGTAGGGAACAGGTGGAGGAGACCCTGGAGAGGTGGAGATATGCTCTAGAGAGAAGGGGAATGAAGGTCAGCAGGACTAAGACAGAATATATGTGTGTGAATGAGAGGGAGGATAGAGGAATGGTGAGAATGCAGGGAGTAGAGTTGGCGAAGGTGGATGAGTTCAAGTACTTGGGATCAACAGTTCAGAGTAATGGTGAGTGTGGAAGAGAGGTGAAGAAGAGAGTACATGCAGGATGGAGTGAGTGGAGAAGAGTGTCAGGAGTGATTTGTCACAGACAAGTACCAGTAAGAGTGAAAGGGAAGGTCTACAAGAGGGTAGTGAGACCAGCTATGTTATATGGGTTGGAGACAGTGGCATTGACAAAAAGGCAGGAGTCAGAGCTTGACGTGGCAGAGTTGAAGATGTTAAGATTTGCACTGGGTGTGATGAGGATGGACAGGATTAGGAATAAGTATATTAGAGGGTCAGCCCAGGTTGGAAGGTTTGGAGACAAAGCCAGAGAGTCAAGATTACGTTGGTTTGGACATGTGCTGTGGAGAGATGCGGGGTATATTGGGAAAAAGATGCTAAGGATGAAGCTGCCAGGTAACAGGAAAAGAGGAAGGCCTAAGATAAGGTTTATGGATGTGGTGAGAGAGGACATGCAGGTGGTTGGTGTGACAGAGCAAGATGCAGAAGACAGGAAGAAATGGAAACAGTTGATCTGCTGTGGTGACCCCTAACGGGAGCAGCCGAAAGAAGAAGAAGAAGAAGATATTTTTATTAATTCTTTATCTTGTATTATTGATTGTTTTAAGGAATAGGGATTTTAAAGGCATATAATGTTATAATGGAATGTTTTTACAGTACTTTTAGTCAGTTTAAGCACTTTATTCATTGCAAGTTCTTGGGTGTATTTTGATATGTTTTATGAGTTAATTAAGCCTAATATCTTAATGAATTGCTTATTACTTGATTGGTGGAGTGGTTTTGTATAAAATGGAGGGGAGTGATATATTTAACCATTCTGATGAAGTATTGGATGAAAACGTACTGGGAACTGTGTTCAGCATTATTTCTTCTATGTGGTGTGCTGTGCTGTGTCATTAAAGGAGTTTGTGGGTGAACAGCAGCTGTCTGAGTGCTTTTATCCTTATTAGTGACTGCTTGTGCACTTGGTCCATAGTTGTCATAAGTAAGTGTATCTCATCCATGGAGAAAGGTCATAACATCCCTGTATTCTTCCCTTATTAGGCCAGTTATTGAGTACAACACCCCCTTTGGCATGTACCTCGCAAAGCGCATGCAGCAGCTGGAGAGACCACAGAGGTTCCTCACCAGGAGAATCCAAGGCCTCAAACACCTACCCTAAGCAGATAGGCTAAAAGCCCTGTCCCTCTACTCAGTTTCATACAGACTACTCAGAGGTGACCTCTGTATGGCATACAAATCAATCTCAGACCCAGCCCTGATGGGACTGCTGCATATCTGCAAATCAAGCTTCACTTGATCAACCCATATGCGCAACCTCAGCCTGGTCTGAGATATCAATAGGACTTGTTGGCGGGACAGATTCATGTCCCAGAGACTCCCCCATCTGTGGAATAGACTCCCTCTCCACATCAAAGCAGAGTACCTCATTATCCTTTTTTAAGTGCAACCTGGATAACTGGATGGGAAGCAGAAAATACACCAGTGGATTCCACCTGTGTTCCTGCTGGACAGGGTCTCTGGGTGATGACTTGTCTAAACATGGACTAAACTATTGGCTAGGCTTATAAGGGCCTCAGGGCCAATAGCCTAGTAACCTCCTGTGATCCTATAGAGCCTTATATGTATCATAGCATAGTACTGCAGAGCATAATAGTGCAGGTATTAATGTACTGCTTTTTTCTTACTTATCGCAGGTGACCTGGGGGTTGGTGTCTGTCCCCTACACAATGATGTTAGTGTCTCCTCAGATTCTGATGATGACGGTGGCCACAGTGAGGCACAGGTGGGGGTTTTGGGGGTGAATCTGTCCAGAGGTTGACATCCCTCTTCTGCCCTCATTGTCACCGTACACAGTCAGTATGCCCACACATACCCAGTTCCCAGAGGCCACAGATATTGGACAGTCAGAGGGTGGGGACACTAAACAGGAAAGTGTGGCAGCTATGACTTCAGTGAGTGTAGACACTAGCCACACAGCCAGACAGCTGGTGAGGTACCACACAGGCGGATTGATAGGGGTGCTTGTAGGAGGCCTGCTGTCCATCCACCACCTGTTGCAGGTGTCACATCACAGGTCACTCGGCGCATGTTTCAAGCCATCATGTAGGCACAGGCATGTTCTAAATAGAACTCCAGATGTATGCTTAGGGTTATGGATGCAGCACAGTCTAACATCCATGACTGCCTCCACCACATTGCTGATATCCTGGATCAGTTCACTGATGCAATGGACAGAAGGTGGGCTGAGAGAGTGTCTGTCTTGGAATGCATAGTGTCTGTGCTGGAACATGTGGTTGGAGTTGAGTGTCGGACTCATGGACATAGGTCAGCAACCCCATCTGCTAAGAGTCCATGTAGCCATGCACAATCACAATCTCCCATAGTGGCAGTACATTCAGAGCTATAGCGGGGAGTGTGCTGTCCACAACAGGATGTGTCAGGCCATGGGCTAGTGGTCCTGGGCATTCCTGTGGAGGACACAGTCCCAGCAGACAGCAGTCATCATCAGGTACTGGCACCACTTCTGACCTTGCTCATAGAGGTGACAGTGCAAATCCTGGCAGAGCCAATTCCCATGTTTGGGGCCAGAGAC
>NC_056750.1:127100660-127193160 GCF_019279795.1 Protopterus annectens
CCATTAGCATGCTGTACAATAACAGGTGGACAGTGCTGTGTGATAGTTGGGGTGAGGGTGCCCCCCCCAACATGGAGGCACAACCTCCTCAGCTAAAAGAAGCACATAGTGTTGTTGTGATGCTGTGTAGACATGGTAAGTGACAAACTTAGCCACCCACACAAAGCAGAAGCACAACGCACAGCGTAGTTACATGTGTAACCTCAAAGGACAGGCCCAGATTGTCGGTGAAATCATACATAATGATGCCACATATGATGGGTCTGCACTCATAGCTAACCTGTAGTCCCACACTGTCTGCATCAACTAAACCCCCCTGTCCCCACCATATGTGACACATGACATTCCTACAACCTGTCCCATAACTTCCATATTTACAGAGGAGTTCATAACTGGCCTCTCAATGGAGGATACACAGCATCTATTGCACATGCTAACATTCCAGGCTGCATCCTACATGTGATGTGACAAGGATTACTAACACCATTGGGAAAACCTTGCAATCCTACTGAAACCACTGGCTGCACACCAGCTGACTGAACAATGGCAACTGTTATACCCTTACACAGAGGTGGTGCATCCACTGACCAACATAACTATAAACCTCTTTGTCTAAGTATCCATAGCTGTATGCCCATAGGGGAAATCATCATGGAGCTGATCAGCACACACATATGTCATAGCTGAGGGCACACTCATCCATAAGTGACATACTCATAACATCCAAGTACTCTTTCCTCAGCATATCCGAGTGTAATGGACATTTGGTAATGTCCCTTTCCAAGCAGTACTGGCAACTGCACACAGCAGTACGGTCCTTCACAAGGACAATTCACGTCTTCAGTATGTGTTCAATGGGGATCATCTGCAATGAGTGTTATTGTAGCCTGTGGCATATAGACTACTCAGAGGTGATCTGTGCCTTGCATACGGGGCAATGTGTGACCCTGCTTGACTGCAAATACTGCCTATCTGTATGAGACATAGTAGATGGATAAATCACTGTAAGGACATTAACTTAGTATGTGACATTAGTAATACATGCTTGTGGGAGAGATTTGTCTAGCAGACTTAAACACACTCTTGAAACAGAACCCTGCCTAATGGCAAACAAAGCACATCAGAACACCTTAGCACATGCCATCTGTATGATTGGCTGGGCGACCATTATCTTACCACAGGGCATCTGCCTGTGTCCCTCTTGGACTGGGGCAATATGTGCTGATCATGTAATTATGGATATAAAGTTATCTAGGATTGTGAGGGCTGCATAGCCATTATGCTAGTGAAGTTCAAATGTCATGTGGTTCCATAACATGATGTAAAATGTTCTAACAGCCTCACACATAAACATGGCTACATTGAGGCTAGCACCACTTCCAATTACTGCATAAAGGACATGGCAAGGCATGAATGTAGTGCATGTTGGCTGTATATAGATTATAACATTTACCTATGTAATGGTACACACTACAGATCACAGTGTGTGATGCACTCAACACACCTCATGTCTACTAGTGCTATCAGCTTAGGACATATAATGCTTGATGACATCAGCAGGCCTTCTTGTGGTCAGTCATTTGGGGGGGGGGCACATCACCTGCTACAAATAAAATACTGCAAAGGTACTGAGGTGATCATATTTATGCCATATGGACATACACACACACCAAGTAGCCTGGAGTGTGATTAGAACCCCTACCCATCTAGTCATAGACACGTTAGATCACAGTACTTATCACAGATGCCATGGGTTAAGTCTGATACTATACTGGCAGTGGGTAGTCTTAAGGTGGACGAAATCATCAAGCTTTGTAGAAGAGGGCAGTTTGGAAGCCAGCAGCAACTTACAGGGCCAAAAACTGTATAACCATTGCAGGTGGTTATACACACACACCAAATGGCCTGGAGTGAGATTAGAACCTCTACCTACCTAGTCTTACACACTACAGATCACAGTACTTATTGCACGTGCCATGGGTTAAGTCTATTTTACATGTGATTGCAGGCACAGTACTTGTGCATTGCACAAAGTAGGTTTGTGTTAAACAGCATCTGTTGCCTGCAGAGTGATATTGCTCTGTATTGTTATCTGAATCTAGTATCCTAGCAGTGAGTTAACTGTTATTATCCTAGCTATGTGTGCACAGTTACCAGTATGGCCATATGTGGCTGTTTGCACTTAGATAGGCAAGCCTGTGGCCAGGAGAATGTGCCCTGTCCATGCATGCATAGACAACATTATGCATTACACCACCTGCTCACCTGTTTCTGTCTATGTGGTGACATCCAGCAGGCACAGGTGTCTGTAGGTAAGTACATTATGTACTGTTGAGCCCTTACTTTGGATCCTTTGAGCAACAATACAGATGTGTGATAGTGCTTTACTCACCATCATTAGGGTATGTAGGACAATACAAACATCCACACACATACTTATGTATATAACAGGGATGTATATATAAATGTAGCTTTGTGTGTGTATGATATGTATATGTGTTATGCAGATATATGGGGAGAGTCTATGTATCATTTTGATATATATATATATAGTTATATGTATAGGTATATATCTATTTGACAATACATAAATCTAGATATACTATGTATGTGAGAGAGATAGTGACAGATGGATATCTATACATAGATGTTTGTATGTATAGTCATATATACATAACAGGTCATTTTGATGAAGGGGCAACAGAACTGCATTCATTTTAACTAAGTGTATGGGCATGCCCAATGGGACTGTCAATACTTATAAAGGGACTCCAGCCCACACCTACCCGTGTTCCAGTCTGGGATTCTGTGTGTTATAGACAATGCCATCTGTCCAAGGCATTCCCCAGCTGTCTGATATAATCAATATGTGACTGAGTTTCATAATGTTACACCACACACAGACTGACAGCCTGTGAAAATACCAACATAATAATACCTCACATGCAAAAGATGTGAACACTTTCAAATTAGAACCATTAACACCATCACCCATGCTAACTTCCCTAGTCCACTGAGCCACACAAGCTGCCAAACAGAGAGAAGTCATTCATCACACAATCAACAGCATAAATATGTATGTTGTTATTCCTGTGTTAAGTGAGCTATACAATGTTTGATCGATTTCTATGTTACTGCCCTGGGATTTCCTGGACTGCTGATATACCATTGCTGATATACTGTTAAAGCAGTTATATGGGTACACTGCTGTGTTGGAGGTGCTGGAACAATAGCGCATGATTTGCTGGGATAAACAGTAGTCCAAATATCATGTGACCCCACTGTTTAACATCTTCTTTGGCTGATGTAGTGTATATTCCAAACAAGAGGCCTAGTGAATATTAAGGAACACATACTAGTTGACTGGGTATCTGTAATCCATTGTGGATTTTACTTCTGTCCAAATAGCCCACTATATTTCCTTGCATAAATGTAGCAGATCCATACATACAATACCATATTAAAGTAATCCTCACAAATAGTGTGTAGGTTAGAGACTTACCTTGTGAATGCAGCAATTAACAGAACTGTAGTTCAGGGATGACTCTGTCTGATGCAAGCAATACACAGCTAATACATGGATAGGTACTGGTTGTGTGGGTTGCCTGGCATCAACAATTTTAATATATGTATGTGAGTAGGAGTAAGGTGTCAGTTCCTACAGCCCTAGGTTGTCAGTGAATGTGCTATGCGTTGTCTCTTAGCCAAAGCCAGGGCATACTGGGCACACCTACGTCTCCCTACAGGGACATCATTAGGGGGTTCCTCCTCCAAGTCTTCCTGCGACTGTGACTGTGGTGACCTAGGCGCTGGTGGGTGGCTGTGTATCCCTTCCCTTTGCTGATCCTGCTGCAGCTGTTTCCACAGGATCATATTGTGTAGCATGGCACATACTGTGAACATATGTGCACAAGTGGTTGGAGAGTACTGCAGGGCTCCATCAGATGTATTGAGGCACTGAAACCATGACTTCGTAAGCCCAATCACATGCTCTAAGATGTTCCTAGTTTATGCATGTGCCTCATTTTAGCATTGCTGCTTGTGTGTGTGTGTGTGTGTGTGTGTGTGTGTGTGTGTGTCTCTGATGGGTGTCATCATCCATGGTTCCAGTGTCTAGCCAGCATCCCCCAGTAAATGGCCGTGTAGTATGTCCCCCCCAGCAAACATCTGGTAGAGCTTTGATGCATGCCAGATATGAGAGCCGTGATAACTGCCAGGGTGCCAGCACACACATTCATGATAATGCCCTGGGCATTGCACATGACCTGGCAGTTGATGGAGTGGCACCCCTTGTGGTTGTTGTAGATTCTGCCCTCCTGACTGGGTAGTGCCTTGATGTGTACATGAGTGCAATCTATGGCACCCAGTACCTCAGGGTAGCATGATATATGGTAGAAGTGTTGCATATTGCTGGCCCTCACCTCAGGGGTGAGGGGAAAAGAAATATGGTCAATGGTGTCTGGTAGCATGTCCTCCTGGAACTGGTGGAATACCGTGATGCCTGTGAGACCCCATCATGTCCCCATTTGGTCTTTGAGAGGTATCCTAAGGGTTACACATATTTTTGTTTCCACTGGGATGGGTGCCCCACTATTTACTTTGGCACTGCGCTGAGGGTAGCAGAGCTCAGTGAGTTCTTGTATTATGTCTCTGTCCACTCTGTAGCACTCTACAATCTCCAGTTCATGTAGCTCCTGGAAGGTTGCCCTGGGCCTGAACATTCTTCTCCTTCTCAGTCTAGGCCTATTATCAGCAGGAGCAGGACTGACTTCAGCATCTAACATATACAAATGTAGCAGACCTGCAGCAGCCCCTAACATTCTCTCAGTTAAAATTCCCAAGTCTGTACTCCAATGGTCCAGAGTATTGGGGATAAATCAGATTGTAGGGTGTATGCATACTTTACAGAGCTCAGCTAGAGGTACAGAACGTGTGATTGGCTAACTATTATGCATTCCATCTGCCTAGAATATAATTAACCTCATTTAATGGCCCCACTTTAACTTAAACAGGAGTCAAAACTAACTAATATCATTGGCTTTTTAGATTCACTCAGCACAGTGGCACGCCACATAAATATGTGCCTCTTAGATAAACAAAGCTTAGCAATTAGTGAACACCCCCCAGCCTTATATGCTCAGCATGGAGGTTCACCATGCAAACACCCTTCCCCTAGCTAAATAAAGATGACAAGTTAGTGGGCACACACCCCTGAAAGGACACACTCAGTTGTGCCATGTAAATAGGCATAGCTAAGCTGAAATAAGCTTAGAAGTCAGTGGACACATTCTACACTGATGTTGGATTCATCCTGTGTAAACACCAACATAGGTCTAAGCCTACATGAAGGGGATATGTGGACACAATTACTCCTTTAGTCTATTTGCTAACTCCACCTCATTTACATAGGTATCTGTGCTCACAGCCTGGAAACTACATGCATCATAGCCCTACCACATTAGCAACAACACCAATGCACCACTGTAGGGACTCCATGCAAGGTCCTGTAATACATTTCTGTCACATAATATTACTTTATTATTTTTTACAATTTTTTTTATTTATCTATAAGGCATGTTTGTGCATTGCAGCTCACCGCACAAACGTGCCCAGATTATTAAACAAAATGTAATTTAACTTATTTCCTTTAATTTTTCAGACACACAGGAGGATAGTTTCACTCAAATCTTTATGTGGTATGCCATTTCTGTCCATATATCTACATTTTTACAGCCCTTTTTTTCTGGCTGCACTCCTGTATACGGAATTTTTCTATATACACTACAGACACTGACATGGGTTCTGAAGAGTTGCCCATCTGCTTGCTGGATCATTATACCTGCCTCATTTGTATGAGATTCACCTGATTATGAGGTGGTTTGCATGCCATGGAACTTTCTGTGCTGGCACGTGCATGCACACTGCTCATCAGTGCTTACTGAATCTAAAAATGCTTGTGTCTGTGTAAGCAGTGCGGCACAATGCCTACATGGAAAAAATGTGTAGACTTTATTAAATTCCCCCACTTGTGTTTGACAGGACACTAGCAATGTCAAACACATAACCAAAGTAAAGTATGTTTCAGACAAAACTATAAATACATATGAGGGTTACAAAAATGTGTCAAAGAATGAAAAGAACTGAAAAAAATAAAGTAAATGATTTATAGATTGAGAATGTGAATGTTACTAATTTGGGAAAAAGCAGAGGTCAGCCTGCAGACACTGTGAAGGATAATTTCTACACAACAGAGTGTGCCGTTTCAATGGAAAACATAATTTGCAAGAACTGTAACCATTTCCACGGTGTTTAAAAATTCAAGTAGAACAGACAGAATACAAGACAGAAATGATACATACATCATAAGTGAAACCATGAAAAGACAGTACTAGAGATCATATATGCAAAGTGTGAAGTGTAAACACAGAAAGAATACATATATGTACATACATGCACACAAAAGCACATTGCATATCCTTGATTAAATATACCATTTACCAGTGCCTTGGCTTGGACTAAAGCATTTAGCTACTTTCTTGTTCCATGTCTCCTCAGACTGAAATCTAATCAAGTCCCTGCTGGAATACAACAATTTGCACAATCCCCTCATGATTCTGTGCAATTATCAGCTATGATCCCTAGCCTCTGACAAAATGTTTCCCCATATGCATTTCCTGCCCTGAAATTATCCCCCTCCCCAACTATTTGGCTATATACTTTTCTAAGCACTCTATAACTAGATTATTTTAACCTCTTAACAAGAACTGTTGATGGAAACTACTCCAAATAAACACAGACATGCAAACACATCTAGAAGCTGATTCCAATATGTAATTTCTGAATAAATTTCACCTCACCTACTCAGAGGAACTGCCCAAATATGTTAACATAAAACAAATGGGGCCAATAAAGCTCTCCATGACCCATTTTAATATATTTTCTATTACCCAGTTTTTATTATCAACAATTACTCTGTGAATCACTGGTATTCTAACAATATTCTATTACACATGGTATTTAGAGGGTCCTGTCCCTCCTGGGACAAGACTGCCCATCCTACTTTCTTTCACAGAGGTTCTAGATCTCTAGCATGCCTCATGCAGAAGACTTTTTTTTCTGAGCCACTCACAAAATATTGGCATAAATAAGATATTCCCAACCTCTTGGTTCTTTGGACAACAAAACTATTTATCTGTACACCAGAAAAAAACAGACAGTGAGTTTCTCAAATCTCATTCCTTAAGAAAAACACACACAAAAAAGCAGGATGGCCTGGAATGTGTGCAGTACAAAATAATCTGCCAAACATTTCTGATGCAAAGTCGAATGATGTAATTTCCATTTGCCCATCAAATCCCTACATTTTTTTTTTATTTTCCATAAGATATTATTAAACATATTTAATATTGAGTCCCTAGATACTTAATAGACTGAGGAAATTGCCTTTTTACCAGCCAGGTAGGCAGAAAATGTACTGTCACTTTCTGTGTCTTAGATACATATGATTTATATTCAGATAAAATACACAGAATTTCTTAATAACTTGCTGTAAATATCCTTGATAGATGTTTTGCAGGATATAGCACATATGCCAATAAATCATCTGTCTATCTATCTATCTATCTATCTATCTATCTATCTATCTATCTATCTATCTATCTATTGAAAGTTTAATTTCCTCTCCAAGGCTAAACTATTCAGTTTCAGACAAAGGCCCTTTCAAAATGTTCCAAGTACAAAGAAAATAGAAGAGGGGAATTGGGCTACCCTGCTGTGTATCTCTGTATAAGTGAAAAGTGGTTGGAAGTTCCACAGTTATGTTCACGTTTACCTGAACAAATTCTTAAATATTCTTTAATAATAATCATAATAATGAGGATGATGATAATAATAATAATAATAATAATAATAATAATAATAATAATAATAATAATAATAATAATAATAATAATAACCTTTGCGAAAACCCATATAAGTTTTAAGACTCCAAGCAAAATGTTTCATCTGACACTATCAAATGCCTTTTCAGACAGAGCTGCTGTTTTGGCTACATTAGATATATATGCCAGAATGAAGGTGAAACCTTTATTTAGTATGGATTTTTCATCTTCCGTTAGTTCATATCATGATAAATTAAATGCAAACTGTTCTATTTCCTGGTTTGGCTGCTTGTGGTTGGTCAGTTTTAATATCCATTCCTCATTTTTACAAACTATCAGTGGCATAGAATTCAAAGCTGAAAGCGAGTGGAAATTGTATTACAAAAATGTAGTGTACCTGGCAGCATGTCAAGTATGTGATGGATACTATGTAGGCAAAATCAACCAACAGTTAAAACAATGTATCTATGGTTATTTATCAGAAATAAATAGGGAAATGCATACTAGTAGTATGTATGTTACATGAAATTTATTTGATTTATCCATGTCACTGTGTTTGCGCTAAGCCACAAGCCACTCAAATATTAATATTAAAAAATCATAAACATTACAAAATAAATTTTAGCACACATTACAAATTTTTACACAACTCTGGATTTGAACTGTCACACCAATGAACCTACAAAACACACTGTGTGTGTCTTATCCTTCTTTGCCAGAGAAACAGCTTTGCAACAGGAATGCAAATCATTGTGCATATAAGCAAGTCCCATTTCATCCACAATATTAACAAGACATGTAACACTTGTACACTCTCAGTGGTTTATACATGTGTCAATTACATATTTAGTGCAATGACTAATCATATAACCAGTTATGAGTATTGTTTGTAGCAATGCAGCTCTGTCTTCTCTTTGTATTGTGTTCATTCTTCTCTTACATGAGCTGTAATTTTAGGCATGTAGTTTGTAGGGAATTTTGTATCAATGTCTTTAAAATGTATGAGAATATTAAATGACAATAATATATAGTTTTCAACAAAGGCATGGGAGTTTGGCTATTAGTGAAAAGAAACTGAGAAATGTTTGCTGCTCACTTCCATTTAAAACCTTGATACAGTTACTATTACACTTTGTAAGTGTAACCTAGGTAACACAGTCACTGCAGGTAAGGGAGTTTGAACTGCTGTTGTGTTTTCCTTTTCCCTACCAGTAATCATTCACAGATGCAATCCATTAGCAACAATTAGCAGTGGTAGCATTGTCACCTCATAGCAAGAGGTTTTCTTGTTTGATTCTCGGCCGAGGTGCCTTCTTTGTGAAGTCTACATGCCTGCCTGCATTTGTGTGGGTTTCCTCCCATGTTATAAAGACTTGTGTCTGGAGTGTTTCTCCCTGGGTCTCTACTGAATATTGGCTTTGTTCCCATTTGGACCTTCTGGTAAACAAATGTTAAATAAATAAACAAACACTGAGGGAATGCCTGCACTATATTTACACATGCTACATGGAGCCAAAAGTCTGGGATTCAGCAATTCTAATGAGTTCACACCTCATTTTCATCCTTATTGTGCTCACAGGCCTGAATCTACACTATAAAAAGGTAATCATGTAGCTAGTGAAGCTGAAGGTGAGGAGAGTTCTGTATGTGGACAACACAGAAGAAGATTGCTATTAATTTGGATTTATTTGCACAGAAGACTTCTGATCTTGATAAGGTATGATTGAGTTTCTCAATTATATTGTTGATTTGGTCACATTACTAGAAAAATATTATATATATATATATATATATATATATATATATATATATATATATATATATACACACACACACACATTAGCAAATGCAACTTTTATCTGTATGCACTTCTTAGAAATTTATTGGTGGCATAGACATTGTTGTCAGGACATTTTACTTTCTCAGATACACAGTCATATTATAGGTTCATAGGTTGGTACTAGGCTATCTGCCCGTGGGCATTTATAAGCCTAGCCAGAGTGTGTCAGCTTTTGCCACCACATTGATTAATTAACTGAACCTCTGTCAAGAAGAGCCAATGAAGTGATCCCTGGGGTGTATTTTCTGTTACCCAGCCACTCGTCAAGGTTTCTCTTGAAGAGTGTTAGTGAGGAGCTCTGCCTAATGTAGTTAGAAATTTTGTTCCAAAGCATGGGGAGTCTCTGTGACAGGAATCTATCCCTCCAGCATGTTCTATTTATTGTTGTGGCGAGGTTTAGCTCACTAGAGCGAGTGGCTCGCAGTGACTTGGATTTCTTTAGGTGGAGCATGTCCATCAGTTCTGAGTTGGACATGGCTTTGTAAGTCAGGCAGAGATCACCTCTGAGTAAGCGATATGCCACTGAGTATAGCTGGATTTTTTCCAGTCGGGCTGCATAGGACATATGTTTGAGGCCAGTAATATTCTTGGTGAGGTACTTTTGTGGTCTTTCTAGCTGTTGGAAGTGTCTTGTGAGGTACATCCAAATGGGGCATTGTACTCTATGATGGGTCTGATGGGTGATGAGAAGAGGGGCACTATAACCTCTTTATTTCTAGATGTGAACCCTTTAGTAATTAGATGGGCTACATAGAAGGATTTCCTAACTACTTTGGCAATATGATTGTCAAAGGAGAGATTGCTATCTACCTGGGTCCCCAGATCTTTTTTTACTTCTTCTGTATTAAGGGGGCTGCCACCTATGTGGTAATTCATGGGTGTTTTGTTTTTCCCAAATGGGACGACTATGCATTTTTTGGCATTTAGCTTGACACCATGACTTTGACTCAAGGTGTCCGTCTCAGTAAGGCCCTTTTGGAGAATGTCCGTGTCAGCCGTAGAGTCAATTATGGCTCCCAGTTTGCAGTCATTGGCAAACTTGGTTAGCCATAGTCCTCCTTTGTTTTCCTGTACTTCTGAGAAGTATATTCTGAACAGTAGGGGTCCCAGGACCAAGCCTTGTGGGACACCACTTGTGACTGGTTTAGAGTCAGACCTGGAGCCCGCTATTCTTACCGTGTGAGTTCTGTCTATAAGCCAGTTGGTAACCCATCTCGTGACATAGGGGTTTATGTTCAGGCTGGTGAGTTTTTCTATAATTCCCGAGTGGGGAATGGTGTCAAAAGCCTTGGCGAGGTCAAGGTAGGCTGTGTGAACCACCTTCCCCTCATCTATGGCTTTGGTGACTGTCTCGAAGAAGTCAACCAGGTTTAGTAGGCATGATCTGCCCTTAACAAAGCCAAACTGGGTCGGGTCAAGTGTTTGGAGATTCCCAATGTCTTTGTTAATGAGTTCCATGATGATGCACTCCACAGCCTTGCAGACCAGGCTAGTCAGGCTTATGGGGTGATAGTTACTAGGGTCAGTTGTGGCCCCTCCTTTGTGGAGTGGAATAACCATTGCTGTGTGCCTTTCTATGGTCACGTAGCCTGTGGAGAGGCTGAGGTTGAACAGTGTGTTTAAGTGGGGGGTTAGTTCATTCTGTAGTTCGTGCAAGACGCAGCCTGGAACACCATATGGCCACATTGACACTGTACTTTTGGCTTTAGAAAGGGCTGTTTTCACCTGTGCATCTGTGATTTCTGGGACACTACACTTTTCCGGTATTGTTGTAGGCCTTTTTGGTGGTGAGAGGGGGGGTGAAGTTTGCACTGAATCTATCTGACAGGATGTTGGGAATATCAGTAGGTTCAGTATATTTTGTGCTATTTTGCACTAGTTCAGAGCATATATGTGAGTTGCCACTTAGATTTTTGACATAGCTAAAGAAGGCTTTGTGGTTATCTTTCGAATCCTTGGCTATTTTTCTTTCAAAGTTAGCCTTGGATGATTTTATGAGTGACCTTAGTTTCTTACTGATACTGATCAGGGATGTCTTTCCTTCTTGGGATATGCTTTTTTTCTGAACTAGTTTCCTCCATCTATTGTATAGCCTGTTTATGGCAGGGGTCCACCAGACTGGTTTCCTTCTCTTAGGGGAGTGAGTCTTGGTTTTGCTAGGGATGGCACGATCCATGCATCCTTGTAGGTGCTCATAGAGTGCATTTGTAAAGGTTCCTGCATCTTGGACACTGTTATCCTTTAGTGTGGGGGCTGTGAAACTTACCACCTCTGTCTTAAGTAAGGTGAAGTTTGCTATAGAAAAGTTTTCACTGTGGTTTCCTTGGTTGGGGGTGGTGGTGTGGTGTGGACATCAGAGTGATTAGTTTATGGTCTGATCTAACCAGTGATGGGTTGCAAAACACCTGTCACCCATGTTGGTGATGACCAGGTCCAATATGTTTTTGCCTCTGGTAGGGGAGTTTACCAGCTGATCCAGGGCATTTGAGTTGATAAATTCCAGGAAGCACTGGACCTGGGAGTTTGTACTTGAGTAGTTTTCCCAGTTAACAGTAGGGTAATTGAAATCACCCAATATCAGGGTGTTTGGTAGGACCTTCATGTTTTCCATTGTCTCCAGAAAGGCAGAGTGGTGGTCCTGGGTCATGGAGGGTGATCTGTAGCAGGCCACAATTTGCATTTCAGATTTCCTCGATGTTAGTTGCACATGGATGATCTCAGAGGTATCATGACTTTCATCACAAGTGTTATTGTTACAACTGTTTATCTTACACTCTTCTATGCTATTTGTGTGAAATATAAATGTCCTGTATTGTCATTGACATGGGGTGTTAGGCTTCTAAGATGGCACATAGACACCTCCAGAGGAGTGCTGGTCACAGGTAGAGGTGATTGGCAATTGTATAAAAATGACTTTTCTGTTGTAAATGTGTACACAATTTGTGAGAATTTTTTGGAAGCACTTATAAGAATTGACGTATTATTCCTTGCTTGGTACAAATTGTCATTTGCCTTTTGTTTTGGGGGTGGGGGAGCTAAGATTCATTTGTGTGCTGCACAACCAAAAAACTTTTTAAATTAGGTTTGCTCTTGTTATTCTTTGTTTTGGATCAAACCTTGATTTGTGTGTGACTGTGATGTTATAACCATGTAATCTTTTATATTTTAGTACTTGAAGTTTTGTGTTTTTCCAGTGGGTAATATTAAAAAAATAATAATATGTGGGTTTAATATCAAAATTCTAAAACTCACCTTACCATCAATCATAAGGTTGAGGGTAAAGGTGTAAATGTTTAAAACTGCAATTGAAAATCCCGTTGACTCTGAAAAATTGACATGTAGCTTGCGTTTGTGATTCTGAGTGTCACTATTTTCAGTTGGATCGCACTACAGTGGGGACTACGACAAGTACCCATTTCCTCACTGCAGTGCGATCTCGGAGTTAGAATATATAATTAACAATGGGTGTGGGGGTGCAAGGTGGCTTGCACACCTGCAAAACAGTATAAATGTGTATGATGTATGAATAGTATTTTTACTGGATGGTGACTGGGTAAAATAATGCCGAATGTCGATTCCTGTCTTTCGAATGTTTCTATAGGCAGATCAGTCGGTGTGACAGTTTTCAATGTAGTTCGATGATGTGACCATTCATCGATAGATTTTTCATGATTTTGATAGTAAACCTAATACATGTATATATAAGCAGGACTTTAATTTATGTGATACTTATGTGTAGTATCCTGCTTTTTTGTTTTATGTCACCTAGGACTATGGCATCCAGGCGAACTAATCCCCACAAACACTCTTTCAATGACTCCAAAAATGATGTAATTGTCCAAACACTTAGGTGACATGGTGCCTTTCTGTCTGAGAGAGGACATGGGTAAATGTCTGTCAGAATGCAGATTTGGAACCAAATAGTAAATTATGTCAATGCCATGGGGAGTTGCAGCAGAACTTATGATCAGGT
This sequence comes from Protopterus annectens, assembly GCF_019279795.1. Classification (NCBI taxonomy): domain Eukaryota; kingdom Metazoa; phylum Chordata; order Ceratodontiformes; family Protopteridae; genus Protopterus; species Protopterus annectens. The sequence goes on from NC_056750.1 coordinate 127,114,354, forward strand.
GCGCCACAGGGCCAACTGATATTATTTCATCAGTCCAGAGAAGAGCAGCTGCAGTGGCCCATGGACAGTTGGCTGTGTGGGGGGGGGGGGCTGCTACACAGCCGCCACTGATACCAAATGAAGAGTTCCTGTCTACTGTCAGAGATCCAGAGAGCTCAGTGGAATGTGCACAACAACATGGGAATGATGTTGGTGCTGCTGTTTCAGGGAGGGCAAGTATTTCCCTTCCAGGTAAGCTTACATATTTCAATTTTTAACATTTTATTGTATAGTAAAATATTGAAAGTAATATTTATTATTATTATTATTATTATTATTTTACATTTGTTAACCGGGATGGTCCGACTGGATACATGTCCTTTTTCAGCGGAGGCCCGGGGAGAAAAGCTCCAACAGAGTTACACTGATAATTAGGTACAGTAAATGAGCTGAAAGAACTTAACAAAAACATAGGCTATTTACATACAAGTACAAGACTGCCATTACTATTTCTGAGATTACTACAAATGTAACATTAATAACATATTAGCAAGGACGGTAGGCAGTATAATGACATAAAGTTAGACAGGATACATATTTCTTTATCCAAAGTACTTATCATCTTAGCTAGTTGTTTATGTTTTAGTTAATGGCACAGAGCTAGTCTGGGTTTGAGCAAGGACATAGCCAGTGTGACTTGAAGTGGAGTTTTAGACTATTTTTGAATTGACTTAGAGAAGTTGCAAGCGTGATGTTATTTGGGAGAGAGTTCCATATTTTACCAGTGGTGTTGGCAAATAGCGCGTCACCACCTAGGTTGAGAGATTTAGTTGTTTGGACAAGATAGTTCAGTTGTTTTAATTTTTTTTTTTGAGGGGGGAATCCTACCGATAAACTGATACAGTTAACAACATATTTTGATTCATTACACATGGGCTTTGGGTAGATGTGTCAGCCAAGTTTCAGCTAAAAGTATTATTAATGGACATATAAAAGGCAAAAAAATGGGTCCCCCTGTGTTATTGGAATTGTGATGATGGTGTCCTTACCTTTTGCTTAACTTCTCCCAGGACCATCCTCCCTACAAAGTGTGGCAACATCCACACATGGTAACCTGACCATTTTTATTTGAGTACTAATGAGAATTTGACAGAAATATGCATTTATACATATGTGTGAGGTGGGTATCATTAGGGCATGTGTATTGCTGTACCATCTATGACAGTGGCACCAGTGTTGGTTTGTTAGCATATATTAAATTGTAGTGTAGGTATTAATGTCTTTCCTGTGTTTGTTGCTTATTATTTCAGATGATCCTGATAGTGGAAGTGTAGGACTCTTACCACCTGATGTCAGAGTATGGGCAGACTCTGATGATGATGGTGGCCAAACAAAGGCACAGTCAGGGGGTGCAGAGGTTGAATCTGACACTGAGGTTGACATTCTACCACCCCCCTGTATTTCTGTTTGACACAGCCAGTAGGCCTACATATACCTATTCCAGTGAGACCTCAGATACTGGAAAGGTGGAGGGTGAGACATTTGATCAGGGTAGTGTGGTTATTGTGGCTTTAGTGCATGTTCACTCTGCCATAGCCAAAGTGTGAGTGAGGTGCTATTCAGGAGCGTTGTTAGGGGTAATCAGAGGAGGCCTGCTGTCCCACCTCAACCTGATCCTGGTGTGTCTTTCTGTGGCACTCGACGTATGTTTAGGGCCATCATGGAAGACACAGGCACATTCCAATAGGGCCTCTGAGGAAATGCTTAGGGTTGTAGATGTGGCACAGGCTATGTGTGACTGCCTCCACCATGTTGCTGATTCAATAGATCAGATGAATGACACATTTGAAACAGATGGGGTCTGTGATGGAACATCTGTTGGGAGGGGGGCAGCATCCACATGGGTGTAGGTCAGCATCATCATCTGATGTTAGCCAATGTGGCTGTGCCCGATCATGCTCCCATAGTGGCATTACTTCCAGTGCTCTGTCAGTGGTTGAGGTGTCCACACTCAGACATAATAGGCCATGGGGGCATGGCCATGGGTGTACAGAGAGCTTGTCCAGTAGACATCAGTCATGTTCAGCTGACATCTGTGCATCTGACCATGGGCATGGATGTAACAGTGCAACTCCTGGCAGAGCCATTTCTCACAGTCAGGGATGACAACAACAAACTGTCACCTCTACTCTGCATGGCTCACACCTGTCCAACATACCAGGACATAGGGGTATCATAGGGCTTGGCTGTGTTCTTGCAGACACTCACACATGTTTCACCTTGAGTGCCCATACAGACACACACACACACACATAACAGTTACATGGGTCAGTCGTGAGGCTTACATCTCATTCTGTCTCACTGGCCATTTGATACCTTATCCAAATGTCTGCCTGTCTGTCTTTCTTACTTATACGCACTCATTACCTTTAGTGTTAGCCTTGGACTCCTGCCCCCCTCCCCAAACAACATCCTGTGCAAATGACAATAACTGTGCCATATCCCTTGATTTTCTCTTTTTTGGATTCAGGGATACATAACTCTTTTGTCTGATGCTCAGGGTGCATAGCTAATGGACAACTTACCATATTTCTTCGTAAATAAGACCCAACCAGAGCTTAAGGCCTAGCATGGTTTTCCAGAGTGGTCATGATATAAGCCCTACCCCAAAAATAAGCCTCAGTTAAGATCATCAACAACACACAATGGACATGTTGAATTATAAAATAATATTATTGACACCCGTTGACTGAGGTTATCATACTCTGCTCACCATTTTTGGACCATTTGGACATCCAACTTCTTCCCTTTGCAGAAAGTTGTAAGATTCTTTCCCTGAGAGTCCTTCATGACTCTTACTGTAACCCTAATCATCACTCACACTTGGTGGTTGAGATCCTTGGCCCATAAACACTGGCAGGTGTACTTTGATTGGTCAAAGTACAGACAACGTGCGTAAAGCGCACACACTTGATAACGAACATCTGTGGTTGTGTCTTCTTAAGCGTCGCCATTTTATGTTGCCACTCCGTCTCATAAGTCTTCAATTAACCCTCCTCCAGACAAGATGAGTGCAAAAAGAAAGAGCTATTCCATCGAGTACAAGAAAGGAATCATGGAGGCCTCCTGGGGAAAGAATCTGATGGCTTTCTGCAAAGAGAAGTAGTTAGATCTCCAAATGGTCCGAAAATGGCGTGCAGCATATGATAACCTCAGTCAACAGGCTGACGAGGGAAATGCTAAGAAGTGCAAGTGTGGATCAGGTCGGCAACCATTATTTCCTGAGCTGGAAGACATCATCTGTGAATGGATTGCTAATAGGAGAGCAAAGGCTTTGGTTGTGCGCAGGGCTGATATCCAAACATTTGCTCTTGCAATGGCACCACAGTTAGAAATATCCCCAGAAGAATTCAAAGCATCACAACATTGGCTGGATGGCTTCCTTCAGCTACATGAACTGCCTCTAAGAAGATCAACAACACTGTTCAAGCTGGAAGATACTGAAGTTATTAAATGTGCACTTGCGTTCAAGTCCTTTGTTGATGGTATCGACTTTTCTAAATACTAACTCTCCAAGATGATTGCTATGGATGAAACTGCAGTGTTTATGGGCCAAGGATCTCAAACAACAATTGATCAGAGGGGTGCCTCGTCAATCTACATTCCCTCCACTTTTTATGAGAGTGCACGTGTTACCTGTATTTTGGCAATTCATCTAGATGGAAAGAAAACCCCACTTCTAATCATTAGTAAGGGCAAGAAAGATAAGATTGAACGTGTTTCAGGCATTTACATTCTTGAAACCGAAAAAGCCTGGTACACACAAGCAGTTATAAGGAAGTGAGTCGATGTAATGCTACCACTTGTTTTGTGAGGTGGTGAAAGAGGTCTGCTAGTCTGGAATTCAGCCAGCACTCACTGCACTAAAGACATGAAGAAATTCCTTGCACGGAGAAGAATAGCTCAAATAATGATTCCCACAGGAATGACTGCCTATCTCCAGACTCTTGATATTGCAATAAACAAGCCATTCAAGGACTATTTGTGCATGGAACTCAGTGAATACATTGAAAATAGAATGGAGAGAAATCAGCATGGAAACTTTGTGAAGCCTAGCCTGCAAGAGGTTGTGACTTGGGTGAAAAATTCATGGGATAAAATCACTGACAGCTGTGTTGTCAATGCACTACGAGCAGGCTACATGGACAAGCAGTGCTCATTTAAGGAGAGCTCTATTTCTAGGCATGACAGATTTGGGGCCAATGGTTCTACAGGAAATGGAGTCGCAAGAAATTCAGGCCAGAATTCAGTGGTTGGAGACTTATGACAATGTTCCAGAAGAAGATGACATGACTGTATTTGAATAACTTTTCCATTATTGGGGCAACAGAATGGATTGCTTCTGCCTTCAGTTTTATTCCCCTCTAATACACATGTACTGAGATTTTTCTGCACTTTTTGTTAAGCATGAAATATTGCACTGTGAAAGCCAAGGTGTAGATATTCTGAAGTTGAAATGTTTGTTGCACTGTTTATGTAGAATTATCACACAACTGTTAACACGTTACTTAGAACTGTTGCCCAATAACAGAAAAGTGCCAAATAAATGTCAATTTGTGTACATGAATAAATGTTGATTTTTGTACATGAATAAATGAATAAATGAAGATTGTTGTACCGAGGGGGGGGGGGGGTAAATAAGGCATCCCCTGATAATAAGCCCTAATGCTTATTTTGGCGGGGGAAAGAGTATAAGACCCAGCCTTATTTTTGGGGAAATACGGTAGTATATATGTGTTTGTGATGCTCTTTTGCAAATTGTATTCCTTTCTTACAGGTTTTTCTAATGTATGCTTCCCTCTCAACCTCTTAGACCAACAAAGCTGGACCAAGTCATAAATATAAGTGGGAAAGAGGCCCCAAAAATAGGGACAGTTTTGAAATATTTTGCTCTTACAAACTTAGAAAGTTATTAGAATAACAGGTTATGCATTACCATGAATTTTTCTGAGGGATATGAAGTCTGAAACTGAAATGTCTGTCATTATTTTCTAACTTCAGTCTTTAATGATTTACTAGTACAAAACTATTAGCCAAACTCTGGACATTCTGTGAAAATCTGTAAATTTGATAGGTATGAATGTGTGAATATTTCATGCATGAGACCTATTAGTTGATAGAGAACACATGTAGTGACATAAGTCATTCCTGTCACATATTGATGTCGTTGCTGTAAAAATCACTCCGCTTATACTTAGTTACATTAGCAACTAACAGTATGCAATTATATGTCATTTATTTTTGTTCTTAGACATGTATTCTTGTATTCCAGGTTCACCCCTTAACTTGGAAATCTGGCAGTTGCAACAGTTTTAGTTCAGGGCTGACTCTGTGTGATGCTAGCAGTACACAGCTATTACATGTTTAAGTAAAGGTTGTGGCAATTACCTGTTATCAGTGTTACTGTATGTATGTGTATAGGATGAAGGTTTTAGCCCCTTAGGTGGTGAGTGTGTGTGTTATCCATTGCCTTTTGGCCAGTGCAAGAGCAGATTGTGCACACCTACATCTGCCTACACCCACAGCTGGTGGTGGTCCCCCCTGTGACTTCTCACTTGTGTGTGGCTCTGGTAACCTTGCCAGTTCTGGTGGGATGTATGTTCCTTCCCCTTGGTGTTCATGCTGAAGCTGTTTCTCAAATAATATTGTGAAGCACGGCACAGATGGTGAAAGTTTCAGCACATGTACAGGGATTGTACTGCGGGGCTCCCCCCAAATGGATCTAGGCACCTGAACCATATGTTCAGCAGCCAAAACACATGCGCTATGATATTTATTGTTTGAGCATGTGCCTCATTATAGTGTTTTTCAGTTGTTGTGTGTGTGTATATTTTTGATGGGCATCATCAGCTGTGATTTGAGTGTATATAACCTGCATCCATCAGTAAATGACCCTGTGGGATATCCCCCTAGAAAACATCTGATACAGTTAAGAGCTGTGCCAGACATATGAGCCATGGCAACTGCCTGGGTTGTCAGCACAAACATTCAGGATGATGTCCTTAGCATTATACATGACCTGGCAGTTAATGATGTGGAAGCCCTTTCTGTTTATGCAGACCCTTTCCTGTTCCCTGGGTAGTGCTTTCATTTCAACATGTGTACAGTCTATGACATGGTAGTGCTTTGATTTTAATGTGTGTACAGTCTATGGCATCCAATAGTTCGGGATAGTGCACTACAGGTTATAACTCCTACATAGTTATGGCTCTGTCCTCGGGTGTATGGCGAAAATGTATGTAACCACTGGCATGGTGCCTCATTATAGTGTTTTTCAGTTGTTGTGTGTGTGTATATTTTTGATGGGCATCATCAGCTGTGATTTGAGTGTATATAACCTGCATCCATCAGTAAATGACCCTGTGGGATATCCCCCTAGAAAACATCTGATACAGTTAAGAGCTGTGCCAGACATGTGAGCCATGGCAACTGCCTGGGTTGTCAGCACAAACATTCAGGATGATGTCCTTAGCATTATACATGACCTGGCAGTTAATGGTGTGGAAGCCCTTTCTGTTTATGCAGACCCTTTCCTGTTCCCTGGGTAGTGCTTTCATTTCAACATGTGTACAGTCTATGACATGGTAGTGCTTTGATTTTAATGTGTGTACAGTCTATGGCATCCAATAGTTCGGGATAGTGCACTACAGGTTATAACTCCTACATAGTTATGGCTCTGTCCTCGGGTGTATGGCGAAAATGTATGTAACCACTGGCATGGTGTATCATAGCTATCAGGGACTGATGTATGGTTCTGGATGCTGATGCCTGTGATACCCCCAGCATGTCCCCTGTTGGTCTCTGGAAGGTTTATGTGGTTAATATACTAAGTTCTACACATACCTTAGTTTTCACTGGTATTGGTTCCCCTCAATTTGCCCCTTGTTCTCAGCTGAGGATGATAGAGGTTGCATAGTTCCTATAATGTGTATCCACCCTGTGGTGCTCTACAATTCCCACCTCATGCAGACCATGAAAAGTTAAATGAGGTCTAAACACCCTTGTTCTTCTTGACCATGGTCTCTTAGCAGCAGCAGCATAGACTTAGGGCTGTTGCACATACAAATGAATAAGAACAACAGCAGCCCCTAACATTCTTTCCATATAGACTAGTTTCTGTGGCATGTAGACTAGTTTCTGTGGCTGTATTTCTATAGGTTTTGGAATTTGCACTAAGGCTACACTACTGTGTTATAGCTTGCTGAATAGCTCCTCTATCTTGGATTGGTTGATTTGCATACAGTTTAGCTGATTATGCTGTAATTAGCATGCCACAGTGTTTACCTTGTTTGCGTGGCTCTACACACTGTGTAGAATTGCTTACTGAATACATAACGGTGTGCTATCATTTGCACATCTCATAGACTGTGTAGGCTTTATTGAATCCACATTTATGTCTTACTGATGTTATCATAGGTCTGCTTTTTTTAAATAAACTAGATTGATCAGTTATTAAGGTTCTGCTTTATGGGAATAAACTAGGTTGATCTGAATGCACTAAGGCAGGAAGTAATGGAGCCATCTTTAATGCCAAAAGTGATACAATGATAATAGCATCTTGACTAAGGACTGAAAAAGGCCTGTATTAACTGGGGCAGAGAAGATCCTTCCTCTGTTTTGGTTTGAAGGAAACCCCCTAATTCTTCTAAGAAGAGGTTAGGACCGAATTAGTTGTTTGTATCAGTTGTAAAAGTAACCAATCTTCTCCTTTCAGATACAATTCCAGTTTCATTACATCTGTACCCGGAAACTCTGCTCTAAAGACAGTTTAATGCTCCCTTCAACTGTTCCATTTCCATTGGAGCAAACAACCTATCTGGCTGACCTAGGATTAACTTAGGATAGGCAAAATCCTTGAATCTACTGCCTGTCAAAAGACCTACATTTTGCTTAGCATAATAATGGGAACAATAATCTTGAAACACATTCAAATATGGTCCAGATTGACCAAAACTATAATATTCTCCAAATCACATATGTGGTAAACTGTGAGTTCCTTGAGTTGAGTCACCAAAATCCTTTAGATTCTTGAAGAGTTGTCCAAATACATCTACTGCAAAGCCATTTTGTTAATCTTATTAATTTTCCTCCAATTAACTCAATAACTCCAATTGTCATTTTTTTGTCTCTTCATCTAAACCCTCAACACCCTAAGCATTCTGTTTCTGCTTCTGCTCTATCCATTCCTGACATTCCCTTTAGAGCAAACTGATTACATCTTCCCACATTATCTGCATAGTTTATCATCCCTCTCTTCTAGTCTTCTTAAATTCATCCCATTGCTTCACCTGCCCAGGCAGTAGATTCTCACTAAATTCCACCTGTTACCCTATCCTTTACTCCCACCATTCCTGAAAATGAGATGAGTTACCAAAAGTGTTACGAAAACACCAATGTTTCCATTTCTGCTTGACGTCCAAGGCAAACCAGACTATAATTGGTGCATAAGTCTGAATACAATATTGACAGCATTGTCACAAACAGCACTGTGTAGCAATCCTGTCTAGACATTAAAATTCTGTCAGTTCTAGGAAATTTAGAATGTGTTTTGGATTAAATATAAACTGAAGATTTACAGAGGTCCTCTGTCCATCTATCTATCCATGCTCATGAGCCACATCTGACTTCTATAGCAAGCCTGTGTAGAGCCTCCACTATCTAAGAAGGTTATTCAGTGACTATCGAAAGGAAGTAGATTCCCCAGCCTTTCAAGAGTCACATAAACCCACAGAGAGCCTCCACCATCTAAGGAGCCTACTAGGAAAGTAAGGAGTAGAAGTAGATTCCCCAGCCTTTCAAGAGTCACATAAACCCATGGAGAGCCTCCACTATCTAAGGAGCCTACTAGGAAAGCAGGGAGTAGAAGTAGATTTCCCAACCTTTTTTTAATATTGCATTCATACATCACATGCACACCTAGGAAGAATTAAGGATCAGCAATTAGCCTACTGCTACTGGCAACTAAATCCATTAAACCCATTATTGTACTGAATGTATCAACTATTGCCCCATCCTGGGGATTCTAATGATTCTATAACCATTCTGTAAATGTTGCACTAATACTAAATGATTCCAGCACTCCCTAACAACATTGAACCATAATGGAAGCCTCTCTGTTCAGGCAACATCTCTTTTAACTCTGTCAGTGTTGTTTCTGGAAGGCAATATATACTTGCAATTGTAAACAACTTTTTTTCCAGTCATCATTTTGTGCCTGGATCTGAAACATGCTCCAAATCCTGAAATTTTGCCCCAACACAGTCAACAAAATCACGTGTATTTTCTTTGTCCTTTTGGTTAAGGGTGAATATACTCTCTTTTCATTGTTTTATGTTCAACCTTTGGCAAGTGCTTCTCTTGCAACGGGATCATCTGTTGTATCCTTGAATACCTTTGCTTTCATAATGCAATTTTACATCCATTAACTTTCCATTTAACTACCTTCATCTGAGGGATATTGAAAAACAAGGCCTATATGTTGGTACCTTCCAAACCATTCAAACCCATAAAGTACAGAGTTAGACAGTCCCCATTTTACACTCATCCATGAACCTAAGACATTATTGGAGTAGACTGCATCCCAATGTACTGATTCAATTTTAAAAAAAAAACTTCTGCAGTTGCAGTGTATAATACAGCTCAGAAAATATTGTTCCTTCAATACCTTTCCCTTTTCCTGCTTCTTTTAATATTGATTTTAAGTACAGAATTGGATAACTCATGGTTATCTTGAAAAAAAAAATTTTTTTAAGATTCCTTTTCTCCACACCAGCTAGAGAAAGTGCATACAGTACTTTTCTCCATCCTTTTATTCCTCACCAGTTGCAACTTCCACGTCAAATCAGACCACAAATCAGTCAACATTCGTCTTAAGACTGAAGCTGGAAGCAACTTCTAGTACCTCAGTATTCAGAGGTTGCGCAAAGGCTAATCTACTAAAACTGAGTGATGACTTGGCTAAATTCAAAAGTCCATCTTGAAGATCCCACTGCTTATGCAGAATCCTTTACTGCCAAAGTCTATGCACATGTAAATAGCTGCAAAGATGCAGCTGTCCATCTTAGAAGAAAATACACCACCATACTTTAAAATAACCCCCTGTGGAGGAACCCTAATATAAAAAGCCGACTTCACACTTCTAAAGACTAGTGTGGTCTCCTTTAAGGCCCCCGAGCCAGCGGAAAACAGTACTCAAGCCGCTGAATCACTTACAAATGCCTTCTACCAGCACCTGCAGGACTGCATGGATAAGGCAATCCCAAGCAAAACAAAGACTCTTTGTACCAAAGGCAAGCGTCCAGTCTGGTGGACCCCAGCCATAAACAAACTCTACAACAAAAGGAGGAAGCTACTACAAGATAGAGCAAAATCCTTAAAAGGTAAGACACCCTTGATCACTATAAGTAAAAAACTAAGAGCTCTCATAAAATCATCCAAAGCAAATTTTGAGAGAAAAATAGCTAAAGACTCAAAAGACAATCATAAGGCCTTCTTTAGCTATGTTAGAAACCTGGGAGGAAACTCCCAGATATGCTCAGAACTAGTTCAAAATGATGTGAAGATCACTGATCCTACAGACATTGCCAACATACTGGCTGACAGGTTCAGTGCAAACTTCTCCCCCCCCCCCCCCCCAAAAGGAGAAATATCTATACCAAGCGATTGCAGCCCCCCAAACATCTCCAACGCCCAAGTGAGAACTGCTCTCTCCAAAGCAAAAAACACAGCATCCATGGGACCTGATGGTGTCCCCAGCTGTGTGCTCCACGAACTCAACGAGGAATTAAACCCACAGCTAGGACAGCTGTTTAATCATAGTCTTACCTCTGGATACGTACCCAGGGAGTGGCGCACTGCAACTGTGGTCCCACTTCACAAAGGCGGTGCCTCCACCGACCCTGGAAATTACCGGCCCATTAGCTTGACAAGCCTTATCTGCAAAGCCATGGAGAGGATCATAATGGACCTCATAAATAAAGACATAGGAATTTGCAGACTTTGGATCCATCCCAGTTTGGCTTTGTCAAAGGCAGATCATGCCTTCTAAACTTGGTTGACTTTTTCAAACAGTCACCAAAGCCATTGATGAGGGAAAGGCAGTCCATACAGCCTACCTCGATCTGGCGAAGGCCTTCGATACAATACCCCACTCGGGTATCATTGAAAAACTCATCAGCTTAAATGTTAACCCATACATCACAAGATGGGTTGCAAACTGGCTAAGTGACAGAACCCACAGGGTCAGAGTTGCTGGCGCCATGTCAGACTCAAAGCCTGTCACAAGTGGTGTACCACAGGGCTCAGTCCTGGGCCCACTCTTGTTTGGCATCTACTTTTCCGAAGTACAAGCAAACACAGGAGGGTTATGGCTGACAAAGTTTGCAGATGACTGCAAACTGGGCCATAGTAGAAAACACATCTGACACAGATATCCTTCAGAAGGGTCTCACAGAAACGGATAACTGGTGCCAGAGCCATGGCCTAAAGTTAAATGCCAAAAAATGCATAGTCATACTCTTCGGGAAAAACAAGGTTACCCCTAGCTACCAAATAGGTGGCAATCCACTGAGCACAGAAGAAGTTATCAGGGACCTGGGGACCCAGGTTGATAGTAGTCTGTCATTCAACACCCATGTAGCTAAAGTAGTTAGGAAGACCTTCTACATTGCCCACCTTATCATGAAGGGATTCTCATCTAGATCAAGGGAGGTCATAGTCTCCCTATACTCATCACTCATCAGACCAATGATTGAGTACAATGCCCCATTCGAATGTATCTGACCCGACACTTGCAGCAGCTGGAGAGGCCACAAAAGTTCCTCACCAAAAGGATAAAGGGTCTCAAACATCTGTCCTATGCTGCCCGACTGAAAGAACTCCAGCTCTATTCAGTCGCTTACCGCTTGCTCAGAGGTGACCTTTGCCTAACATACAAGGCCATGTCAAACCCAGATTTGATGAATATGCTTCACCTCAAAAATCTAGATCCATCAGAGCCACAAGGGCGGAGACTTAAACCTCGACACGGCTATTAATAGGACGTGCTGGAGGGATAGATTCATCACCCAAAGACTCCCTATGCTGTGGAATAAAATCCTGGTATATGTGAGGCAGAGCACCTCGCTGGCCTTGTTCAAGAGAAATCTTGACCAATGGATGGGAGATCGCAGATATACCCCAGGGATTACCTCAGTGTCACTGCTCGACAGAGGCACAGCAAAATAATGGGTATAGTTCCCCATACTAAAGGGGTGGCGTAAGCCACAAAACTATGGGCTAGGCTTGTAAATGCCCTCGGGCAGATAGCCTAGTATGAACCTATGAACCTATGAACCTATAAAAAGACTATAATAAAAGAAAAAAAACCTTATTGTGCACAAAAGTAACTTTATCTCTCAGGATACCAGTGATGCTCTTGCTAAACTTAACAAGGAACTCTGGTTCCTGATCAAATCAACCAAAGCCAAATATGATGGAAAAATAGCCACTCAGGCAAGGATAACCACAAAGCCTTCTTTAAAATAGGGAGCTCATGAACAATACCCAGCACAGCACCAGCTAATAGTAAAGGACATCACATACTCAGACCCAGAGGAGATTGCCAATCTACTAGCAAACAAAGTTAGCTCAAGTTTCACCCACCTGTCCCCCTCCTATATTTCCACATCACATACCTGCATCTATACCTCCTCAAATCTCCTAAGAACAAGTCCTCAAGGCACTATCCAAGGTCAAAGACACTATTTCTATGGAAGCAGATAACATACCAGGTTGTCTACCGATTGGCCTGAAACATTACTTGCCCAACCCCTCACATATTCAATATCAGCCTCCAAATAGGCTTTGTACTGGATGAATGGAGGATAACAATAGTCACCCCCCCTGCTCAAAGGTTAGGGGTCAATGGAGCAGGTATCTGTAGACTCATAAGCCTGACCAGCCTCATAAGGCTATGGAAAGAATCATGAAATTAATAAATAAGGACACAGGTAACCTGCAAAATCTTGACGTACATCAGTTCAGATTCTTCAAGGGCAGATCTTGTCTACTTAACCTGGGTGACTTCTTCAAGAAAGTTACTGAAACAATGGATGATGACAAATCAGTATACGCTGCATTTCTAGACCTCTCAAAAGCATTTGACATCATCCCACATTCATGTATTGCAGATAAACTCTCCCTGCTAAATGTAAATTTTGTAACTCATTGGCTAGCAACCTGGCTCACAATTAGAATACAGGCAATTAGGGTAGGTGGCTTTATCTCCTCCAAAAGACCTGTTACTAATGGTGTACCCCAAAGTTCAGGCCTTGGGCCAATCTTCTTTGGCGTTTACTTCTTGCAGGTCAAAGCAAATGTTAAGGGTTTGTAGCTGATCATGTTTGCAGATGACTATAAACTTGGTGTCAGCAGAAACTCAGTAGAGGACACTAAAATCCTCAAAAAGGGCCTATTCCAAACAAGTAACTGATGTCAAAACAACTGACTAAAACTAAATTCCAAGAAATATATAATAATATCTTTCGGCAAGTATGGTTTCCCTTCTAACTATCCCACTAACCACATAACACTGAAAAGTATTCCCATAGTCAGGGATCTAGGAAGCTATGTTGACAACAAACTCTAGTATCCACTGTTGTAAGGAAGTCCTTTTTCATCACAAAGCATATATCAAAAGGAATGGTGTCAGTGATCAGGGATTTGATCATTCCACTGTACTCAGCTCTCATCAGGCTAATCATTGAATATAATGTCCCAATCGGTATGTACTCGTCTGAACACTTGACACATCTGGAGTGACCACATTGTTTTCTTATTAAAAAAAAAACTCAAAGGCCCTAAATCATATAGACTACACACACCGTCCAAAGCCTTGTTCATCTATTTGGTATCATACAGGCTACTAAAAACTGACCTCTGTCGAGTGAATAAAGCCTCAACAGACCTTGTCTTGCACATTTGCAAGTCCAGTGGTAGTGTCAACACAGACTCAAGGGATCTCAATCTCATTTGCATCATATATAGAGCAAGTTGACGGGATAGGTATGTATCACAAGGAATACTTCTACAGAAATGTCTTCCTCTCCATGTAAAGCAAAGCACTTCTCTTATTCTATTCAAATGTAACTTGGATGAATGGTTTAGCACCCATGTCCCTAATAGATAAGGGCAACAAGTAAATGTCCAAACATATTATTGTTCTGTATACCTCTGGGTTAAGATGTACAAAAAGTATAAGGGCTACTAAAAATACATTGGGAATGTAATGCTAGGCTTGTTAAGATCCTCACAGACCAGCAGTCTAGTAAATACATATGAACCTATGAAGCTATAAACCACAATCAATATAAAAATGAGAAACAACAAATTAATCATATGTTTTCATATTTCTATAAATATTTCAATAAGCATGTACTCATTGGGCAATTTCTTGTTGTCATGTGACTCGTTCTGACTGGTTAACAAAAATGCTCTAATAATATATGCCTAGGTAGTACAATTTCCAAGATATGATGATTTGTTTGTGAAAGTTTAACAAAAATATAATTTGGGGGTTGTGTGCATTACTATATATCACACAATATTTATAGAAAGACTATGAATGTACTGACTGTTATCACTGTGAAGAATAATTCTTCCTGGAAACATTGCTACTTGTACTTGTTTAACTGCTTTAATTGTTCACCAAATATATATATATTTGTGTATCTCATGCTTTTTAAGTTTATGAGGAAGCTGCTAGATGCTGATATTCTGCACCATATATGTGGTAATGAGTTAAATAGTATTTGGGGTGCATGCATATGTAGCAAGCCTTCCACAGTCCAATTATTTATGAATCTCTGCAGGCTCCAATGTAAATTACCATATATTCTGGTTGGCAGTGCAGAGGGACAGTGACTTGCTAGTTTATCACAGGCCTTTCATATGTGTAGGTATACAAACCTTAACTTATTGAAAGTATACTTGACAGGAAATCCAAATTGCCATGTAAGCTTGAAGAGTATGCTCACCTGAACAGGACAGTTCCTTTTACTCCTGAGATGAGAATGCTGGCCCGTGACTTAGGCTGGAATTCATAGACATATAAGATACAGTGTTGCCCTGATTTGGGCATGTAAAGTCCATGTGCAGGGTATTCTTAGTTGTAAGCATCCTTGTGCAATGAACCCCTAGGATTATAGTACTGTTTACCTTGGAATGTCAGCTCTGTCTGATGATATATCTTAAAATACTGAATCTACAGATTACAAGCTAAGATTCATTTATGGCATGTGATCTGTGAGTGGTATTAAAAAGTATAGGTAGATTTAAAATAAGTGATATTATATGAAGCCCAGACCCTCATACTGTTTCTGTGTGCCTTTTTGCACCTGCAGACAGCAATTACCCAAATTCAAACACATTTCTCTGTTTGTACTCCTATCTCATAGCTCCCATGTTTTCTTATTTTAGCTCTACATATCAAATTTAACTAAAAAGACTTTTGAAAATTTATCAGTGTCATTTTATGTCACATATGGACCTCGCCAAGGCCTTCAACACCATCCCCCACTCGGGAATCATAGATAAACTTACTAAGCTGGGCATAAATCCCTACATCACTTGATGGGTTGCCAACTGGCTTACTGACAGAACCCAGACTGTAAAAGTAGCCAACTCCAAATCCAGCTCCAGACAAGTGACAAGTGAAGTGCCTCAGGGTTCAGTCCTGGGAACGCTCTTGTTTGGCATCTACTTCTCTGAAGTACAGGCCAACACTAAAGGACTCTGGCTAACATGCAACTGGGAGCCATTACTGAATCCCCAAATGATGTGAATATTCTACAAAAGGGCCTTACAGAAACAGATGTTTGGTGCCAGAGCCATGGGCTCAAGCTTAATGCTAAGAAATGTATAGTTATTCCCTTTGGGAAAAAACATGTACCCATGAATTACCACATAGGTGGCAGTACACTAAATATTGAAAGTGTGATGAGAGACTTAGGGACACAGGTGGACAGTGGTCTCACCTTCCATAACCACATCGCCACAACAGTCAGGAAATCCTTCTATGTAGCACACCTCATGACTAAGGGCTTTTCATCCAGAAAAAAGGAGGTTATTGTCCCACTGTACTCATCCCTCATTAGATCCATTATAGAGTACAATGCCCCGTTTGGTATGTACCTCAAAAGACATCTGCAACAGCTGGAAAGGCCACAGAAATACCTCACTAAAAAGAATAACAGGTCTAAAGCAGATGCCCTATGCTGACCATCTAAAAAAACTTCAGCTATACTCTATGGCATATTGTCTACTCAGAGGCGATCTCTGCTTAACATACAAGGCCATGTCAAACCCTGAGCTGTTGGACATGCTCCACTTAAAGAAACTCCAATCCCTCAGAGCCACACACTCCAGGGATCTAAACCTTGTCATCACAATGAACAAAACATGCTGGAGGGATAGGTTCCTGGCCCAGAGACTCCCCTTACTCTGGAATAGACTGCCCATACATGTCAAGCAGAGCGCCTCATTGGCCCTCTTCAAAAGGAACCTTGACGATTGGATGGGAGATAGGAAATTCACCCCGGGTATCACGTCAGTTGCCCTGCTAGACAGGGGTCCAGGGAAGTAAATATTGTGGGAAGAAATATCCGGGGAATTATTTGGCTAGGCTTGTATTGGCCCTAGGGCCGATAGCCTCGTACCAGCCTGTGAACCTATGAGTATTTCCTCTTAGCTCTAATTAAGCGCTGCACACACCTGCAGCCAATCATATGTTTGCTTGTCAATCTGGTATGCAAATACCACCATGCATTTAAAACAGAGATGTGAATCTAACTGCCTCAAAAAGGTCTGTTCAGTTATGTAATATGCAGCCTCTTTGGGATGTTCCTTTTACATTCTGAGCACACACAGTCTCAGGAGATTACTTAAACACTTGCAAAAAGATCTGTAGGACTAGAACAGTTCAAGAAGATCATGGGAGAGACTGAAAACATCATTACTTCCAGGACAACTTTAAAATTTTGACAAAGAAATTTTCATGCCCGCTGAATTGAGGACAGCATTTCTACAAGTAAGCATGCAGCATGGATATTGATGTTATGTATGTAGAACAACTGTCAGTGTGTAGTAGTTGCATCTGTGTCTGTGTAGCAATTTCAGATTGGCAGCATACACGCTTATTTCTGTGAGTGATGCAGTCCAAGTCTACAGGACGGGGAAAAATAAATGCAAATTACAGCTCTGATTCTCAGAGCTCTAGGTACATTAAGTTACATTACTTTGTTGAAAGATTCTCTGTCTCACTGTTCTGCCATCCACATTATGGTTCAATACAATACAATGTTTTCTTTTGCTAATGAATCATTAACTCCAGTTGTTGTTTTTTTTACCTATTGTCAAAGCTGTCCTTATGTGAAATGGTGTCTTAAAATGAAGGGCTCCACAGCACACCCTTACTGTCCACTGCCCCTGCCATACAAACACATCCTCCAGTCCTTCCACCCCCAGCACCCCCTTCACCCTGGCCTCCACACATCATCCAGGTTACTTTTTTATCCTTTTATTTTTTTTTTATCATTTTGCCTTTCTGCCTACAATGTCCTCCAATTATGGGGATTTTTGTGTCCTGGTAAAATCTTTGTTGTGACACCACTGAAGTGGTCAGTGTACAAGTGTACTTCAGTAAGGGGGATATTTTCATACAGCATGCTGTGGTCCATGAAAAGATGGATCTGTTTGTTGGTCCACAGAGTAGCTCTCTGTCTGCTATGCTACCACCTTTAAAGGTATGGTGGTATGGGTGGACATGTGCTAACTTCCTTGCAGAGGGAAAGCTTACTGGCATACTGGACATTTACCTGTCAGTCTCATCCAGTGAAACTCACTTAGTAGGGTACAGTTCCTCTGGCTATGTAACCCTCAGAGCTCCATCAAGCACAGATGATGTATACCTACACATATGAAACGCCTGTGATAAACTAGCAAGTCACTGTCCCTCTGCACTGCCAACCAGAATATATGGTAATTTACACTGGAGCCTACAGAGATTCATAAATAATTGGACTGTGGAAGGCTTGCTACATATGCATGCACCCCAAATATGATTTAACTCATTACCACATATATGGTGCAGAATATCAGCATCTAGCAGCTTTCTCATAAACTTAAAAAGCATGAGATGCACAAATATAAATATTTGGTGAACAATTAAAGCAATTAAACAAGTACAAGTAGCAATGTTGCCAGGAAGAATTATTCTTCACAGTGATAACAGTCAGTACATTCATAGTCTTTCTATAAATACTGTGATATATAATAATGCACACAACCCCCAAATTATATTTTTGTTAAACTTTCACAAACAAATCATCATATCTTGGAAATTGTACTACTTAGGGATATATTATTAGAGCATTTTTGTTAACCAGACAGAACGAGTCACATGACAACAAGAAATTGCCCAATGAGTACATGCTTATTGAAATATTTATAGAAATATGAAAACATATGATTAATTGTATACTTAGCAATATAAATAACACTAAATTTATTTAAAGATGTGCAACTTACAGTGCAAATATTAAAGTTTTCTTCAAGAACATCTAAGGTTTAACCTAATGTCTTGCAACAGTTTGTAAGTCACTTGTTTTTTGAAGTATTAAGTACTTTTTAAATATTCCCCAGGATTCAATAAACTCCGTGCAGGAATAGCAGTATTCCTGCACGAAGTGGTTTCTTGTCCATATAACACAGCAGCGCGCCTTGCATATTCATGACAGAGCACTGCTGTTCAACCTACTTGGACATGAACCATGAACGAGTGCAGGGGGCGTGTTCAAGTAGTGCATGGACATTGAACAGGCCCCCTACACTCAGAAAGTGCCATACAGCACTTTCTAATAGGATCTTGCATAATATTAGAAAATTACTCTAATATTATGGCAGTATTTTAGTGTCCGTGGACACTGAAATTAAATAAATGATCATTTCAGTGTCCGCGGACACTTTAATACACATAGCATCAGGAAAGCAATGCAGGGGGTGTGTAACAGATTCTGTGATGCACCACCTGCAGTGCAAAAGTGTCAGACGACATCTCCACAACCTGCTAAAGCAGGAAATGTGTCCAAATGCACAAATAATGGGGGATAAATCCCTGAAAAGGGACACATCATACATATTGCCCTCACAAACTTAAAAAGTTAATAGCAAACAGGTCATGCATTAACATGAATTACCGAAGGATAGAAGTCTGAAAGCAAATGTATGCCAATATTCCCTGACAATAGTCCATGTGGACAAAGGCACAAATAATGGGGGGAAAAACAATAAAATAGAGACACTTCTGAAAAATTGTCCCCACACAATTAGAAAGTTGATAGAAAACAGGATATGTATTAGCAGGAATCTCTGAAGGATGGAACCTGAAAGCCAAATGTATGCCATTATTTCTCGATTGCAGTCCTCAGTGACTTGTTAGAATACCATAATACTCACATAAATAACATAGGTTCATAGGTTCATAGATTCATACTAGGCTATCTGCTCTAGGGCATTTATAAGCCTAGCCAGAGTGTGTTTGGCTTTCCCCACCCATTTTAAATTAATTTTGCTATGCCCTTTTTCGAGGTTAGTATACTGTGCCTCTGTCTAACAGTGACACAGAAGTGATACCCGGGGTAAACCTACAATCTCCCATCCACTCATAAAGATTCCTCTTGAAGAGAGTCAATGAGGGACTCTGCCTAACCTGGACTGGGATTTTATTCCAGAGTGAAGGGAGCCTCTGGGTTATGAATCTGTCCCTCCAGCATGTCCTATTTATTTCAGTGCTGAGGTTCAATATAATACTAATAATAATAATATAATTTTTTCCTCTAGGCTAAGGAATGTTTAAGCATAGCTAAGTGGGTATGTGCTTTATGGTCCTCCACTTACTATAGCTTAAAGATCCCATAGGAGATAAATACAAATATACAGGTAAGCTTTCCAAGCCGAGGTAGTGTAGTGGTTAGAATCCTGGCTTTACATACAGGTGTTCATGGTTTGAGTACCAAGATAGGCAACTTATTTTTATATCGGAAAGTAGTGTTAAAATTATTTTTGTAAACTTAAATTATGTAGCAACTGATTTTTGTAAACCAGGGTAGTGTAGCTGGTGTACAATGCAAGTGTGAGTGCATATAACATGTGAAACCACCCATGAACACAGAAGTTCCCCATACAGTATAGTCACACCCCTTGCCAGTGTAAGGAAAGCACATAGGGGGATGTCATGTAAAGTATATCATATACACCTAATAAATGAAATCAGTCCTCTGATATATTTAAAAAACTTAAAGGTGAGCAATGGTTAGCAATGCTTAGTTATGTTTAACAAGTGTAACCATTGCTAAGATGTGAATGCTAAGCAGCAGGTAGCTCAGCTAAGTGGATTTGCATACAGTTAAACACTGCACAGCAACTTCCCCTTTAAGCAGTGTTAAAACTGGCTTAGCAGATTTGTGCACTGCTTAGCAGAGCTTAACCTTTTCAAAATGGTCCAATGACAGCAAAGGGTGGGAATGTCATGCTATTTAAATGGCGCAGGTGGGAATACCGCTATAATCTTTTATAGTCCATCTGTGCAGATACAGTGGCTGGCATAGGAGATGGAGTGCGCTTTCAGGTGCAACACTGGAGCATTCAGGAGTCCAGGGTCATGGCTGGACTCTTAGTTAAAAAACATGTGGAGAGACTGCTGCAAGGACAGTATCAGGCCTCCCAATACAAAGCAGAGGCCTGGGACCATCTCACACATGACCTCACCAGTGCTACTGTCATCCCGCAGACTGGTGAGCAGGTACGGCACCACTATGCCGACCTAAAGTGTAGGAAGGGGGCACTCTTGGACCAGTGGATCCAAGATGGATGGGCCCAGAATAATCCAGTAGTGTGTAAGTATCACTAGCAAGTAGTTTGTAGCAAATACTAGCCTTAGAATGTTATAGACAGTTATGCATAACGTGTGTTTTTTCCCCTACAGCTGCAGCAGAGAAGGCTATGAACATGGAAGCCCACTGTGACAGACTGCTGAGACTGCACCAACAGGCTGGTGAGTACACATCTATTTTGCGTTATTTTATTAAAATAGCTAAGAAGGAGTACATTGCTTACTGCTAGTAGGTATACTGTTACTGTGTGAACTGAATAAATAAAAAATATGACTGATGAATATTGAAGTACAATAAAGACCTTTAAAAAACTGTTGTGTTTATTCTGGTATGTTGTTGTAGAAATATATAGAATGTATACAGGTTCTTCACAGCAAATATGTCTGTGAAAGCATACATTAACTGAGGTGCATCTGTGAACAAGCTGTTAGGAGAAACCGTAGATGGTGTAGCTATAAAACGAGATATAAATGAAATGTGAAATATATACTGCACTAAGCTCTGAACCCTGAATAGTAATATGACAAGTATCAATGTGTGTACCATGCAGCATTGCCTTCTGTTAACCTTTGCTTTCCAGGTTGTAGTAATCCATACGAGTAATGCACAGTACAATAACTATCTGTCATACATGCAACACAGAATTACAAGTTCAGACTGCCCAACCAAGAGACTATTAGGCAGAAACTATTGAAACAAGAAACAGCAATTCACCAGTAGCTCAGTGTGATGAGAAATAGCTTAGTTGTTACTTTTGCACATCCAGACACTATTCCAATCCAGGGAGTGGTACTAAGATGTGTGCATATCTACACACAAGGAATCAGGAATAAATGTAAAAACAGTTGGGTAGTGTTAACAGATATTTTCCCCACAAGTTTTACAGGTAAGTAAATGTTGCCAGTAGCTGTATGAAGGGTATACTAATAAACTGTGTGCAACTGTTCAGTTGTCCCACCACATGCCTGCAAATGACAGCAGGGTAAGTACATACAATATGCACTCTTCCCAAATCATACCTCTCAAATGTACAGATATTCACTGAATGTCCAGATATTTGTCTCTGATTTGTGGTCCATTTTACATAAAGTAGTGGTGTCATGGCAAATCAGTGGCAAACCATTATAGACTGAAGTTAGAAAATAACAATAGACATACAAGTGTCAGATGTCATATCCATTAGAAAAGCCATGCAAATGCAAAACCTGTTATTTTATCAACTTTCTAAGTTTGTAAGAGCAATATCGAAAGATTGTCCATATATATGGGTATTTGTCCCACTCTTATGTATGGCTTTATCCAGATCTCATGCTCTAAGAGGTTGAGAGGTATGTTTCTAATACATGTCTCTCAAGTGTCACGCTGTCATGGCTTGTGGTCAGTACTGCAAATAATCCTGGACACAGAAACCAGTTGATGTATCCCCATAGCACACTCACATAACAGCAGTGCCAGATATGTAACCCTAACATGTACAAGTCCCCTCTAGTCATGTACCCAGAGATGTCACAGTTTGCCTCATACCATTCCAGGCTGACAGTTTAATATGTATGTTTGTACTACAGAAGCTATGGCCATAGGTAGATGTAAAGTGAGGGCAGACCTGTAGAGTATTGAGTGGACTGTTGTGGAAAATAGAAGCATAAATAGTTGTTAATGGATTTTCTGCCCCCCCCCCATCTGCATCAATAATTATTACTCATATACTACAGGTATGTTGTGCTCCAACCCAGTGTTGGGACTTGTGTTATATTATTGCTAATATGTTTGATAGCTTGCATGTTAACATATCTTGTTCAAATACCATTGTTGGTGGCCTGTTGCCATCAGTGTTACTGCCATGCTGTTACAATGCATACTGTTGTTCCATTTATGCATGTGTTCTGTTTGCTATGCAATTGTTTCAAATCGGTTTTATGAGGTTAATTGGAACACCCTTGCAGGCTGTTATAACTAATCTTGAAATGTGTTGTTCATGACTAACCAACATATTTTGTAAAACCTTAACACCATAGCGCATTTGGGAAGGCAGATCCCAGTGGATTCACCTGTCCCACCTCATCTGGTCATGGCACCGGGCCCCAGCACGTCTGGGACCCAACCCGGATCTCCCTCATCTGCTGGTCCTGCACCACCTTCAGGTGGAATGGCCACAGGGGATGGGGTCCACCCCCCTTGGGAGTGGGCATGGGCAGGAGGTCTTCACCCACAGTCAGGTCTGGGGTTTGGTGCACAGTATCCTTCAATCCGAGTTTGGAGAACAGCTGCACCAGATTGAGGGCCACCTGGCACACCTCGAGGGGCAGGCTGCCCCTCCTGTCCAGCCCCCAGAACAGCCACCTTTGAGGCCGTGAAGGTGCAGTGGTGACTGACCATGGGTGGGGATCTCAGTTTCACTGTAACCATATGGGGGCCCATGGGCTTTGGATTCCCAACCACCTTCCCCATTAAATGTGTTTACCCCCTTCATGTGTCATATACTGCCCCTGTCTGCTGTCTTGTCTGTCTTGTTTGTCTCCCTACCCAACCTACCTCCCCAGATGTATCTACAATCCTTCCCCAACATCCCACTCTCACCTTAAAAAAAAAGAAAAGGGCATCTGTCCCCCCCAAAAAAATGTTGTCCCATACATAGCTGTTCATTTCACACACATGTCTGCTAGACACATGTAATCCAGTCCAACTGGCTTGACAACACATTTCTGTTGTCCTCACCTCTCTCTCTGGGGTTTAAGTGTCCAAATTCACCTCCAAATTCTGTATAAATGCACAGCTGTTACTATATAAGAAATGGACAGCTGTGGACCTTCCTTACACCCGTCTTGCACATCCCTAACTATATTTCATATTGTTTTTCCCTCTGCGTGCCCCTTTTTCATCCTTTCCTATCACCCTTTTTTCTTTTCTTTTAAAGAAATTAGTGCGAGTGTAAGCGTGAATAAGCCAGGAGTAGGCGAGTTTGTGTGATGCTAAGTGAAGCCAACACAGATTAAGCATCTGTATGTTTAACTGTGTGTTGGCATCAGTTAGCATCATGCAAACCCATTCAAACCCACTTAAAACTGCTTAAAATTGCTTTAATCACTCTGTTTCCTCCAGCCACTGTTTTGCTTAGCAACAAAATAATCAGCCCTGTCAAATCTTCAAGTCTCGAATCCAGGGCCCTGTACACCATAATCAGAGCAGTGTACCACTATACCATTTGAGGTATAAGGATTGCTGATGCTTTTTCAAACATATCATGCAGTAGTCATTCAACAGTAGAGAAAAGATTCTCAGTCAGGTTTTGTATATATACATATACACATGTGTATATGAATGGAGATGCATATATATGGACAAATATATACATAATATAAATTAAAAAAAAAAAAAAAAAAAATATATATATATATATATATATATATATATATATATATATATATATATATATACACACACACTCAACTCATAATATGTAGTGGAGTCATACCTCAGAACCATACCTCTCAACCTCTTAGTGCAAGAAACTGCAAAGGCTGTCCAAATGGGGGGGGGGGCAATGGGCCAAAACTAGGGACATCTTTTAAATATTGCTCTTATAAATGTAGACTGTTACCAGAGTGACAGGGTTCGTTTCAGCATACATGTTCTAAAGGATGTGAGTTCTGAAACTGAAATGTATGTCATCATTTACTGTCAGAAATCCTCAGATCATCACAGTGATTTACAAGGGAAATAAAAATAATGAATCTGTGGAACAGACCAGAAATATGAGCAATAAACCTGGGCATTCTAAAACAATCCGGCCAGTTGAGAGGTGTGCTCAGAACCCCTTAGTGCAATGAATCTGAACCAAGCCTGACAAAGTGGGAGGAGAAAGGCATGAAAATAGGTGGTGCAGTGGTGCAGCAAGAGGTTCTCTGGTTTGATTCTCAGCTGGGGTGTCTTGTGTGCTGAGTTTGCATGTTCTCCCTGCATCTGCATGGGTTTCCTCTGGGTGCTATGGTTTCCTCCCACAATCCAAAGACGTGTCTGGAGCTTTTCTCCCTGGGCCTCCACTGAAAATAGGCTCTATCATAGTCTGACTTTCCCAGTCAACAAAATGATAAATAAATAAAAAAAAAATAGGGACATATCTGAAATACTGTAGTAGATAAGCTGACATGGTTGCTGCAGTAACACCCTCCTGTCTGAACTAACATATATTGACTGAAATAGCACAAGTCCAAAACTCAATTACTTCTCACTAGTTAGTGACTTAAATCCTCGCATCATCCCACTGATGTGTCAGAAATATACAACACTTATGGGGCCAGGCAACAGTACATCCTACAAATATCTGGACATAACATCACATTACGGAAACTACACTGAGCTGCTAAGCATGTCACCAAGCACCGTCCAAACTACAGTCAGACTGACACAACAATAACTCAAATCCACTATGGGGAATTACACATGTATTTGCAAATATATCAGGCACTACAGGGATGTAACAGCACTTAAAATCAGACACCTGTGTGAAAGTGCATACCCACAACCAATTTCACCACAGTCACAGTGACATACCAGTAAGCTAAATGAACAGTAGAATATAAGGACTGTGTGAACAAAAATATCTCACTATGTTTGCCACTCACACACTAACTCTACATATACTGGCCCAATTCACAGTGTAGAATGATGCCTGACTGTGGTATGGGACATGTCTCAGTCTGCCCCTACAAACATATACAGCTAACAGACCACCAGAAACTGAAGCAGCATGCACAGGCAGATAGAAAAGGAGCCATAACATACATCTACCGCCCTCCCGACACAGGCCAAATAACATTGACACACTACACTGCTACACAATCCTGACAGTCTGTTAACAATCACCAGACATACACAGACCTCTCAACTGTTCAGAGTCCCACAGAATGTCCAGGCTTTATCTAAATATATAAGGCCTCTTACACATAACATGTCTGACATTTTGATACATCACTGGGATGGTATCAGGAATGAAGGCACTAAATAATGATCTACTCTACCTATCAACCTGTTACTGCATGACACCTGGACAAAGCCTGACATACTTGGGGGACAGAAGCCCCAAAACAGGGGCAT
This sequence comes from Protopterus annectens, assembly GCF_019279795.1. Lineage (NCBI taxonomy): Eukaryota > Metazoa > Chordata > Ceratodontiformes > Protopteridae > Protopterus > Protopterus annectens. The sequence goes on from NC_056750.1 coordinate 127,140,414, forward strand.
ATGTGAAATATTGCTGTTATAAACTGAGACAGCTGCTGGTGTAACAGGGTTTGTTGTAACATATATTTTCTGAGGGATATGAAGTCAGAAACAAAAATGGATGATACAATTTACTGACTGCAATACCCACAGTATGCTACTGATTTTCCAAAGACAAAAAATGTCTGAGGAACACACCAAACATGAGAGTCCAAAATCTGGCCATTCTGCGGATAGCCCTACAGTTGAGAGTTATGTCAACCACATAACACTGTCAGACTTAAAATCACGCAGAAAAGCCATGTCTACACAAACCCTGTCAAACTAGCATTAATTCAACTGTATAACAGCAATACTTACATTCTGTCCCTATGTCTGGAACATTATCCTCCAGTTTATTGGGTTGTCTCCACAGTTTTCATTGCAAAAGGTATTTCCAAATACCCTCTGTGATGCTGCTGTTCACACACCTCCATGAAGTCCACCTCACAGGCAAGGAAAAGGGGCAACGCCCACATGAAGTACTCAATTATAGTAGTGTGTTGCCATGCCACTGGCTGTAGGAATAACACCACAGCTGTTCTGCATGCAATTAGCAAGTCGGGGACACCAATTGGTGCACAGAGCATTAGCTGCTCATGAGAATTACCTACCAAAGGCAAGCTGCTGCCTATGCAAAACAGATGTATACCCTACAACTGGGAGAGAGAGAGAGAGACAGACAAAGAAACCAAACAACACATATTGGAATCAAACCAACCATACTTGGGGAAAAAAAGGCATGTCAAACAAGTAAGCATGTACTGGAATGCAGTAGGGGGTATGTAATAATGGGAAACAGGAAGTTTAAGAAATATGTCTTAACAAGACTTGCTGTACTGATATATTGCTGATCAGAACCTATAGCCATAGCATCTGGGTCTGTCTGCAGTGACATAGATCACAGCTGAGGCCCCTGAGTCACCCCAGGAAAGGATGGCTCACATATGGCTACTACTGGAGTGTGTGTTGAACAATACTGACTGTGACACTGCTAGGCCAGCTACTGGGATGCCATAGATAGCCATATGTTAATTGTGAATACAACTATGATATACATGTTTGTCTCAGAAATGTGAGAGACCTATACAGGGTATTTGCATAGTGAAATACTGTTGCAGATGTGTGTGTTAAACTGCATATGATATACTGAGCTCACACCATTCAGCTGTGCAGTGTTATGCACACTGATCATATGTGTGCCTCATATTTCTAGTCATTTACTCATACAGTTGTGTTATGTCTGGCAAATCACTGGCAACCTGTGAAGACTGATATTACATCTCCTTCTATTTCTTTTGGCTGTTCCCGTTAGGCTCGCCACAGCGGATCATCCGTCTCCATTTCCTCCAGTTCTCTGCATCTTGCTGTGTCACACCAACCACCTGCATGCTCTCTATCACCAGATCCATACACCTTATCTAAGGCCTTCCTCTTTTCCTCTTACCTGGCAGCTTCATCCTTACCATCCTTTCCCCAATATACTCAGCATCCCTCCTCAGCACATGTCCAAACCAACATAATCCCGCTACTCTCTGGCTTTGTCTCCAAACCGTCCCACCTGGGCTGACCCTCTAACATACATATTCCTAATCCTGTCAACCCTCGTCACACCCAGTGCAAATCTTAACATCTTTATCTCTGCCACATCCAGCTCTGACTCCTGCCTTTTTGTCAATGCCGCTGTCTCCAACCCATATAATATAGCTGGTCTCACTGCCATCTTGTAGACCTTCCGTCTCACTCTTAATGGCACTCATCTGTCACAAATCACTCCTGACACTCTTCTCCACCCTCCCCATCCTGTCTGTACTCGCTTCTTCACCTGTCCCTCACACTTGTCATTACTTTGAACTGTTGATCCCAAGTATTTAAACACATCCACCTTTGCAAACTCTACTCCCTGCATCCATTCCTCTATCCTCCCTCCCATTCCCACACATATATTCTGTCTTAGTCCTGCTGACCATCGCGTCATAATTTTGAATGTTGGCAGTATGACTGGTATAGGGAGAGAGCTAGCTGATATGATGGACTGAAGGAAGGTTGGTATATTGTGTGTGCAAGAGACCAGATGGAAGGGGAACAAGGCTAGGTGTATCGGAGGTGGTTTCAAATTGTTTTATCATGGTGTGGATGGGAGGAGAAATGGCATAGGCATGATCCTGAAGGAACAGTATGCTAAGAGTGTTTTGGAGGTGAAAAGAGTGTTGGATAGAGTGATGTTTATGAAGCTGGAAATTGATGGTGTAATGATGAATGTTGTTAGTGCACATGCTCCACAAGTTGGGTATGTGATGGATAAGAAAGAAAACTTTTGGCGTGAGTTAGATGAAGTGGTGATGACTGTACCCAAGGGTGAGAGACTGGTGATTGGAGCAGATTTCAATGGGCATGTTGGTGAAGGGAACAGAGGGGATGAGGAAGTGATGGGTAGGTATGGTGTTAAGCAAAAAAAATGCAGAAGAAATACGTATTTTTAACAAGAGGGAGGAGCATAGGGTGACATACAAGAGTGGAGGAAGATGCACACAGGTGGATTATATCTTATGTAGAAGGGACAGTCTGAAGGAGATTGGAGACTGTAAAGTGGTGGCAGGGGAAAGTGTAGTTAGACAGCATAAGATGGTGGTTTGAAGGATGGCATTGGTGATCAAGAAGAGGAGGTTGATTGTGAGGGCAGCACCAAGGTGGAAATTGAAAAAGGGTAATTGTGAGGTGATGTTCAGGGAAGAGTTAAGACAGGAACTGGGCAGCATTGAAGAGTTACCAAATAGATGGGTAACTACAGCAGAGCTAGTAAGAGAGATGGCTAGAAAGGTGCTTGGTGTGACATCTGGAAAGAGGAAGGAGGACAAGGAGACCTGGTGGTGGAATGAAGAAGTGCAGGAGAGTATACAGAGAAAGAGGTTGGTGAAGAAGAAGCAGGATTGTCAGAGAGATGAAGAAAGTAGACAAGAGTATAAGGAGACAAGGTGCATGGCAAAGAGAGAGGTGTTGAAGGCTAAGGATAACACGTATGAAGAGTTGTTTAAAAGGTTGGACACTAAGGAGGGAGAAAAGGACCTGTACCGATTGGCTAGACAGAGGGACCGAGCTAGTAAAGATGTGCAGCAAGTAAGGGTGATAAAGGATAATGAGGGAAACGTACTCACAAGTGAGGAGAGTGTGTTGAGCAGATGGAAAGAGTACTTTGAGGGGCTGATGAATGAAGAGAATGAGAGGAGAGAAGGTTGGATGATGTGTGGATAGTGAATCATGAAGTGCAGTGGATTAGCAAGGAGGAAGTAAGGATAGCTATGAAGAGGATAAAGAATGGAAAGGCTGTTGGTCCAGATGACATACCTGTGGAAGCATGGAGGTGTTTAGGTGAAATGGCAGTGGAGTTTTTAACTAGATTGTTTAATGAAATCTTGGAAAGTGAGAGGATGCCTGAGGAATGGAGAAAAAGTGTTTTGGTACCGATTTTTAAGAATAAGGGTGATGTGCAGAGCTGTAGTAACTACAGAGGGATTAAATTGATCAGTCACAGCATGAAGTTATGGGAAAGAGTAGTGGAAGCTAGGTTAAGAAGGGAGGTGATGATTAGTGATCAGCAGTATTGTTTCATGCCAGGAAAGAGCACTACAGATATGATGTTTGCTCTGAGAGTGTTGATGGAGAAGTACAGAGAAGTTCAGAAGGAGTTGCATTGTGTCTATGTGGATTTAGAGAAAGCATATGACAGGGTGCCTAGAGAGGAGTTATGGTATTGTATGAGGAAGTCAGGAGTGTCAGAGAAGTATGTAAGAGTGGTACAGGATATGTACGAGGGTAGTGTGACAGAGGTGAAGTCTGCGGTGGGAGTGACGGATGCGTTTAAGGTGGAGGTGGAATTACATCAAGGATCAGCTCTGAGCCATTTCTTATTTGCAATGGTGATGGACAGGTTGACAGACGAGATCAGACAGGAGTCCCTGTGGACAATAATGTTTGCAGAAGACATTGTGATCTGTAGTGACAGTAGGGAACAGGTGGAGGAGACCCTGGAGAGGTGGAGATATGCTCTAGAGAGAAGAGGAATGAAGGTCAGCAGGACTAAGAATATATGTGCATGAATGAGAGGGAGGATAGAGGAATGGTGAGGATGCAGGGAGTAGAGGTGGCAAAGGTGGATGAGTTTAAATACTTGGGATCAACAGTTCAGAGTAATGGTGAGTGTGGAAGAGAGGTGATGAAGAGAGTACAGACAGGATGGAGTGGGTGGAGAAGAGTGTCAGGAGTGATTTGTGACAGACGAGTACCAGTAAGAGTGAAAGGGAAGGTCTGCAAGAGGGTAGTGAGACCAGCTATGTTATATGGGTTAGAGACAGTGGCATTGACAAAAAGGCAGGAGTCAGAGCTTGACGTGGCAGAGTTGAAGATGTTAAGATTTGCACTGCGTGTGACAAGGATGGACAGGATTAGGAATAAGTATATTAGAGGGTCAGCCCAGGTTGGAAGGTTTGGAGACAAAGCCAGAGAGGCAAGATTACATTGGTTTGGACATGTGCTGAGGAGGGATGCAGAGTATATTGGGAAAAAGATGCTAAGGATGAAGCTGCCAGGTAACAGGAAAAGAGGAAGGCCTAAGATAAGGTTTATGGATGTGGTGAGAGAGGACATGCAGGTGGTTGGTGTGACAGAGCAAGATGCAGAGGACAGGAAGAAATGGAAACAGTTGATCTGCTGTGACAACCCCTAATGGGAACAGGTGAAAGAAGAAGAAGAAGTCCTGCTGACCATCATTCCTCCCCTCTCTAGAGCACATCTCCACCTCTCCAGGGTCTCCTCAACCTGTTCCCTACTCTCACTACAGATCACAATGTCATCTGCAAACATTACAGTCAACAGGGACTTCTGTCTGATCTTGTCTGTCAACCTGTCCATCACCACTCTAAATAAGGTAGGGCTCAGAACTGATCTCTGATGTAATCCCACCTCCACCTTAAACACACCTGTCACTCCCACTGCAGAACTCACTGCTGTCACACTACCCTTGTACATATCCTGTAGCACTCTTACAGATTCCTCCACCACTCCTGACTTCCTCATACAATACCACAAGTCCTCTCTAGGCACCTTGTCATATGCTTTCCTTTAAGTCCAAAAAGACACAACACAACTCCTTCCAACTTTCTCCTTACTTCTCCATCAACACTCTCAGAGCAAACATCACATCTGTACTGCTCTTTCCTTGCATGATACCATACTGCTGACCCCTAATCCTCACCTCCCTTCTTAACCTAGCTTCCACTACTCTTTCCCATAACTTCATGCTGTGATGGATCAATGTTATCCCTCTGTAGTTACTACAGCTCTGCACATCACCCTTATTTTTATAATCGTCACCCAAACACTTTTTCTCCACTCCTCACGCATCTTCTCACTTTCAAAGATTACATTAAAGAATCTGGTTAAAAAGATCACTGCCATTTCTTCTGAACACCTTCATGCTTCCACAGGTATGTCATCTTGACCAACAGTCTTTCCATTCTTAATCCTCCTCATAGCTATCCTTACTTCCTCCTTGCTAATCTGTTGCACTTCCTAATTCACCATACCCACATCATTAAACCTCTCTCTCTCATTCTCTTCATTCAACAGCCCCTCAAAGCACTCTTTCCATCTTCTTAACTCATTCACTCTGGAGCAGCTCATAAAAAGCTGCCTGTTTAATTCCACCATAGGAACAACAGTGCAGCCTGAGCTCATTTTCAGAAAATCCATTTGTAATACCATACAGAAAACAAATGTTCATAACTCTTTAACTATAAGAGCTAGACTAAAAATGTAAACATGAAAGTTGTTCAGCAGACACTGACCTTTCCAACAGTATAAATGTTGATAGTGCATATCAAAGTCATTATTAAATATTTGGCAAGGAATGTTGATATTGTGCATATTTTTTAACTTTTTGGAAAAGCAAAGCACAATATCTTGGTCAATGGACCATGCAGACCCACACAATTTCAATTTAATTAGTTAGTATGAATGTCAGCTTTAAAATGATACCTTAACCATTATTGTGTGATGCTCCTTTCTTGAGTTATTCACAGAAATATGATTAATATATTATTTCTCATAGTTGATAAATAAACTAAGCATAATATCTCTTCACCTGTAACAGACAGAGCCTACATATCATTGTAGAAGTTGTGCATCTGAATGTCAGCTTTAAAATGATGCATCATTTGTGTGATCACCATGCTCCCTTGCAAAGATAAGGGCATAATAATGAAAAGTACTGTACATGTATAATTTTTATAATCGTACAAGACTAAACAAACTGTGATATCTGTACATGTGTACAGTGCACAGACACAGCTCTTGTACCATGTTGTAAGGATTAACACTGTCTTCAAAATGAGGTATTACTTGGCACACTAACATGCTCCCTTGCAAAGTTATTTACCAAAATATGAAAAAAAAACATAATTTCCATAACCTAAGTCTGAAATAAACTTTGATATCTGCACATTTGTACAACATACAGGCACAATTCTTTTACCATGTTGGAACCAGCAATGCTGTCTTCAAATGAGGCATTGCTTGGCACATTCAGATGCTCCCTTGCAAAGTTATTTACCAAAATAAGAAAAAAAAAATCATAATTTCCATAACCTAAGTCCGAAACAAACTTTGATATCTGCACATGAGTACAACATACAGGCACCATACTTTTACATGTTAGGACTATCAATACTGTCTTCAAAATGAGATAGTACTTAGCACATTCACATCATCCCTTACAAAGGTATCTACCAAAATATGAAAAAAAATCATAATTTCCATAACCTAAATCCAAAACAAACTTTGATATCTGCACATCTGTACAACATACAGGCACAGTTCTTTTACCATGTTGGAACCATCAATACTATCTTCAAAATTAGGTATTATTTGTCACATTCAGATGCTCCCTTGCAAAGTTATTTACCAAAATATGAAAAAAATCATAATTTCCATAACCTAAGTCCAAAACAAACTTTGATATCTGCACATGAGTACAACATACAGGCACCAATCTTTTACCATGTTGGAACTATCAATACCGTCTTCAAAATGAGGTATTACTTGGCACACTGACATGCTCCCTTGCAAAGTTATTTACCAAAATATGAAAAAAATCATAATTTCCATAAAATGAGTCCTAACAAGACTGATATATGTACATGTGTACAGCATTCAGAAGCAGTTGTTTTACCATGCAGACACATATGATTGTAAATATACACATTCTTGGTGTAGCCAACGTACTGCTGAATGGGTACATGTAAAGAGAAAAAGCAAGGTAAGGACCACCACTCCACTAATGAACCCAGGACAGGCATGAGACTTCAGTGGCAGGCAAGGCCATCTGAGCTGTGCTAGCTACCCACTCAGACAGCTGATACCACTGCAGTCTCACAACCTCTTCAGTGTCAGCAGTCTGCCTTACCTATGCCTTTTCTCTTTACATATGTCCATTCAGCACTGGTCCCATGGGATCAAGTTCTGTATTACTAAGCCCTTCCTGTCAACTAAACTCTACAAATGCCTGATAAAAGCAGAATAAAAAAAGAAGTATTGCAGGAAGGTTACTGACATATTAGATTGTACGTACTAGCACTCTCCTGAAACAGTTGTTCTTTCTCAGCATCTTCACCAGCTCCTTACCACAGTTATTTGTCAAATTCATAAAAATATATTTTACACAACACATTTCATAATAGAGTTTTACTTACCATACTGGTCCCTACTTAGTCATGGGTGTTTTCCATTCTTCTCACAAGCTGCATACTACCAATCCTACATAGCTCTCCTCACGCCATTGTGGAGGTCAGTCAAGAACAAGGTAATTCCCCCCTCAGTTAGGTGAATGCCATCCCTTCTGAACAGGTGAACATCTGCAGTGATGCTGTCATGACAGATTGTAGATCCACCGACCCTGTGCATCAAGCCATGCATAAACCCATTCTGTAAACATCTGGCCTTGTGCGCTGCCCATTAACTGTTTGCTGTTTCCCAAATCTATTGAGGAATTATGTTAGACCACACAAAATGACAACGTGGCCACCATGACTGCAGGTGTTCAAATATTGCTCTGATTTGAAACCGTATCCTTCCGAGTGGTTGACTGATGACATTATTCCCTCCAATGTAAAGCACAAGGATGTCGGGCTCAGGGTAGATGGAACAATTCTCTTCCAACAACTGCAGTACTCCGCTCCAATGCATACCTCTTCTTGCAACCCAGTATACCTTCACACTGGATGTGGGGAAGCTGGTAGCAGCAATGACTCCTGATTGCATGCAATGCCAGCACTCTGCCTTACCTCTGCCTTTTCCATTTACATATGTCCTTTCGGCAATGGTGATAAGGACTCAAAGGGGGAAGCTGATGTAAAGGGTCTTGCCCTGACCTACATACATTTACTACACCTGAAGGGAGGGAGATTGAGTGGAGAGCTCAACCAACAGAACATGTGAAAAGACTAAGACTGCCCCAGGCTTTGTCTTTTTGCATGTGTCCTTTCCCGGAGGGAAACACTGCATCACAGTGGCAGCCCTGAGGCCATGCTTACATAAGACAGCAGTACTATGGGACTGAGCAGAACAGTCTCCAAGTTCCCAACTGCAATCCAGCTCGATCACAAGATCCATGGATCTCCTTTGCAAAGTGAAAAATGCTCAGAAAATCTTATGTTAACAAAAATGTGATGATTAGTATGCAGTTAGTAGACTGCTTCAAACTCAACAACAAACTAAACCAAAGATTTTACAAAGCTATACTACAGCCTGTTCAAAATTAAGCTGAAGCTTACATGACTCACGTGGACCAATGATTAAATATGTAATAAAAATACAATACCAGACAGACATTCAATGCCAAAGGCTTCTGAAAAATAAAACAAAACCAAACAGAGCAAGCCTGCAGTCCAATAAACTTAAATATGGCAAAAAAAATATTTGTTCACTAAATAATTCCCAAAAATCGCACCATAACTACAGAGTCTGTAACTAAGGTTACAAAACAGCAAATAAATATACCTGATAGATTTACTGATCAGACAAAATAAGTACCTCCTAAAGTCACAATTGGCACACCAAGCCAAAGGAACTCCGGCATCAGTTTACAAATAAGTAAATGTCAGGTCGCTCCCATTTTCACATCACAACCAGTCATTCTTTTAATATGGATATTCAGTCAGAGGAAAAATTATGAGGAACCCATTAACAATACTGTCCTGTCATCTTTACACACAAGAAATTTATGAAAAAAACAAAAACAGACTTGGCTTTACTCCACTGTATTTTGTGTATACAAATGCTTATTTCCAGTTGGCTTATACACCTTAGTCATTTATGCATATAAACAGAACACTCTACACAAGTAACATGACTGACACTGTGAACGGTGCATAATTCCCCTTTGCCTTGCCTGTTTTAGCTAACATGTCTTAGGCTACTTCATCTCAAATTGTGTCTTGCAGACAAAAGCCCTCATCAAAGCAGCTAAATGATTTCCTTTCTGAGAATACAGGGGTCTGCTTTCTGTAGTCAGTGCATGTATGCTTCAGTCGGCAGACAAGCTTTACTTACATAGTTTTGACATAAATCCTTTCCTTGTAATACTCCCTGCACACTTATTCATGTGGAAAAAGACAATTTCAGATGCATGCTCACTCGTACATGCTGGAGTGCATACACACACACACACACACACACACACACACACACACACACACACACACACACACACACACACACACACACACACACACACACACACACACACACACACACACACACACACACACACACACACAATCACTTTGCAGCATAAGTGCTACAATATCATGTAATCAGCATGTTTACAGGGCCCAAGTATTTCATTTTTGTTACATTTACGATACTGTCAGCTTGACAGTCAAAATGTATGTACCTGCAGTATAAGTTTCCAGTCAATGCTATAATTGAAATACAACTGCTTGATTCTTACCCTAGACAACAGTAAAACAGGTTATGACTGTCAAAGTATAGTGACAGTTTTACAAGAATGGTAATATCACGTTACGTTTCCCAACCGTGACTTCCAGGACTGTTTCACCTTTTTTCATCTGATCTTATGTTTTCCCCAGTAGAAACTCGATTGTGCGTGTCCTGCATAAGGATTTTTTTGTATATTTATGCACAAATAAATTATTGAAATAATCATTTAAAACTGCAAGTTCATTGGGCATCAGTATCTTAGGTCAGCAAAAACCACCACCGTTTCTTCAAATGACTTGCCCAAAGTCAGATAGTTTACAAATGAATACTGAAGCACATGATTTATTAGCAAATCATAGCCATAATGTTTGTGCCAGGAACAGAGGCAACTTACACATGCACTGACATTGTTAGACTTTTTTTGGAACGAGGGCACTAATGAATGCATTACTTTTCATGTATTTCAGAGTAAACCGCCATCAAACTGCGAACAGCAACAGCACATATTTACCCTCTGAAGCTGCAGAGTTGAAATATGACAAAGAAGGCCAGCAAGCTAGCTTATTATTAAAAGAGGGCAAACTGACATTAAATTCAGTCACTTCCAGAGTGTGTGTGCACAAATATAAACACTTGCTGCTGCAGAACTGCAATAAAAGGCTCTGCAATAACGATCAACATAAGAGAAACTTAACTGCTTGATCCGAAGCAGTTCAAATGTATTACTCTGACGTTCAACATAGCAAGGCAGACATTCCTGTTAAACGGATTTCTTTTTGAAGTAATATTTATTTTCCATTTTCCAGTCAGTGCTTATCATTTCCTGACAACAGAGAACACAAATAATTAGCATATACACCTTCACGTGCTTCACAGCAGGAGAGTATTACAACAGCAACAGCAAAAAAAAAAAAAAAAAAAAAAAGCTTCTGAACCAACTTGGCTTGGAAGCAAAGGAGCCTTGAGTGCATGTTTCCCCAAGGGAAATAAAAACAATCCAGGAATGTTCAAGCAATATCGAATGCAAATTAACAGTGGTGGGGTAGGGGTGTGCACAGTGACGTCATACTGTGGGTGGTATTAACTGCCTAAACTGAGAGCGGGATGCTCCAGAAATAAAACTATAAACTTTTCATACAAATTATATATACACATATATACATAATTGTGCAGACTAAGAAATGGGTCCACTTTTTACTGGTTAAACTAGTCATAGGTGATGAAAAACAAACTGTGCTCTGAAAGCTGCATCTTTGATACATTCAGAATCGGCTTGCTGTGATCACAAGCGGATACACAGTGCATGGCAAGCCGATTTTCTCATAAAACTTAAATATGAACATATTGTTACTCCACACTGAAAACTAAATTGAGAAGGCACCTGACAAAGTTCAGGTACTTTTTCAACTTAATTTTTTTGACAGTGGAGCTAAAAATTTAATGCAAAGTTACCGGCGCTTGTGGAAGGAACTCGGGTGGACCAGCATACAATTTCTAGCGTCTCAGAGAGCGCTCGGGTGTAAGCACTTAGGCGCCTTCAGAAGGTACTCGGGGTTAATGAGTTAACACACTCTTCTCATTTGTGAGTACATTGCCCTCATTATCCTTTATCACCCTTATCTGCTGCACATCTTTCCTAGCTTGGTCCCGCTGTCTAGTCAATTGGTACAGGTCTTATTCTCCATCCTTAGTGTCCAACCTTTCATACATCCCTTCATATGCCTCATCCTTAGCCTTTGCCACCTCTCTCTTTGCCATGCACCTCATCTCCTTATACTCCTGTCTATTTTTTTCATCTCTCTGACAATCCCACTTCTTCGCCAACCTCTTTCTCTGTATACTCCCCTGTACTTCCTTATTCCACCACCAGGTCTCCTTGTCCTCCTTCCTCTGTCCAGATGTCACACCAAGCACCTTTCTAGTTGTCTCCCTTACTAACTGTGCTGTAGTTACCCAGATATTCGGTAACTCTTCACTGCCACCCACTGCCTGCCTTAACTCTTCCCTGAAGTCAACCTCACAATCACCCTTTTTCAGTTTCACCATTTGATCCTGGGTGCTGCCTCACACTGGTCTTCCTCTTCTTGATCACCAACATCATCCCACAGACCAACATTCCATGCTGCCTAACTACACTTTCCCCTGTCACCACTTTACAGTCTCCACTTTCCTTCAAACAAGTCCTCCTGCGTGCATCTTCCCCCAGTCTTGTATGTCACACTATGCTCCTCTGTCTTGTAAAATATGTTTTCACCATAGCCATGTCCATCCTTTTTGAAAACTCCACAACCATCTCACCATCTGCATTCCTTTGCTTAACACCATACCTACCCATCACTTCTGCATCCCCTCTGTTCTCTTCACCAACATGCCCATTGAAATCTGCTCCAGTCACCACTCTCTCAACCTTGGGTACAGTCATCGCCACTTCATCTAACTCACTCCAAAATGTTTTTGTCTCATCCATCATACATGCAGCTAGCGGAGCATATGCACTAACAACAGTCATCATTACACCATCAATTTCCAGCTTCATAAACATCACTCTATCTGACACTCTTTTCACCTCCAAAAACACTCTTGGCATACTGTTCCTTCAGGATAACCCCTACACCATTTCTCCTCCCATCCACACCATGATAAAACTATTTGGACCCGACTCCGATACACCTAGCCTTACCCCCCTTCCATCTAGTCTCTTGCACACACAATATATTAACCTTTCTTCTGTCCATCATATCAGCTAGCTCTGTCCCCATACCAGTCATACTGCTAACAGTAAAAGTTCCTACCCTCACTGCCACACTCCTAGCCTTTCTCCTCTCTTCCTGCCATATGAGCGTTGGACATCCTCCAGGGTATGTCTGTGAATGCAAAGGCTACTGTGCTATCAAATGACTTAAGTGTGTTACAGCAATATTAAGAAAGTGTCACTAATTTTGGCACATCACCCCCCCCCCCCATGTATGTGTGGGGTCCTCCAGATGTCCTGCTCTAACAGGTTGACAGGAATGACTGGGCAGCAAGTGTGTAAATACAGTCTGCCATACTGACATAGAACAGAAATGTATATGAGGTATTACCTCTGAACATGTATGTATGAGTAGGTGTACCTGGCTGCCTCATAACAACAGATATGAGATGGAAAATGTCAGGTAAATAAGCTGTACATGCTGTACATGTCTGTAATCTTAGTTTCTGTGCATCCAGCAGAGTTAGATTTCTACAGCTACTGGTTGTTGCATTGCCCTGACACAGACATAGGTACTAGAATAACCATGATTATCAGGTTGAAATTGTAGAGTTGTCCAACTGTGTTATGACCTTGTCTCCATGCCTACTACAAACAGTTATATGACCACCGGCACAGCTGTATGGACTCAGCAATACCTTACCTGTAAAACCAGTCTCCACCAAAGTAGAGTTATCCCCTTTGCTGGACAGCAGCAATACACAAACCACATAATTGGTCACTATATTGGCTGTACACGGCAAAGTAGGAGCAGGCACTGACTTGGCAGCAAGTCAACCTTTGTCTGAACGAGCATATAAGGTCACAGGTGGATTACTGTAAGGCTAACTATGAGTACAAATTGGACACATCCACCAAGGGCAATCACAAGGCCGTCTTCACACGTGTCTGCAATCTCAGAGGCAACAACCCAACCCACCCTATAATGGTGGTCAATCATATCACATACACACACACCATAGCTATAGCCAAACTGCTGCAGACAGGTTTAGAGAAAACATCACTCCCCCTGGCTCACCATCAGTATAGGTGGATATGCACAGCACCTGCACCCCTCCCCTCATCATCAGGGGAGCAGGTGCATACTGCCTAATTAATGTCAACAAAAGCAAGTCTCCATGAGACCTGAGAACATTCCTGTCTGCATCCTACATGAACTCAGGCATATGCTTAGAGCTCCACTACACACTGTATGCAAGCAAAGCCTGAGCACCATTGACATCCCATCTGCAAGGAAGACAGCCACTGTCATCCTTCTACACAAACGTGAATGATGAATGATGGTTTATGCAATGTACTGGCCTCACTGGGGGGAACATAACATCAGGACCAGGAGTGCAATGCTGGTTCATACTGTAATGATAGATGACAGGGGTATGATGTGGTTGTAAGTGGTGGCTAATAATAGGCAATATTGATGTGCTGTCTCTGTAAATAACTCTGGGCAATGTCTGACATCCTGTGATGTGTTTCCTTGTTTATGTCTTCCAGATGGCATGCAGCATCATCCAGCATATACTGCAGATGAGAATGCAGCTATCACCGATGCCATAATCCAGCACCATGTGGTGCTGTTCATCCATAGCCGACAAAATCTGTGGGAGCAGACTGCCCTGTGGGACACCCTTGTCCACAAAGTGAACACCTAGGGCCACCATGGCCACACATATCAGGTCAGGCATTGGGCAACTGAGCTGATACATCGTGCCCGGCAAAGGGCTGCTGTCGTGGCCAGGGACCATACTGCTACAGGTGGGGGTCCAGCCACACAGGCCCCACTTACATCTACAGAGGAGCTCCTTGCCAACCTAGTGGCAGCCCCCATACAACATCCAACACATGAAACACCAGTCTTGGAGGTGGATGGCATCCAGGCAACAGGTGAGGAGTGTCCAGGTAAGGCCACAGTGCACATCAATTTAATCATGAAGCAGTCATACTGCCTTCAATAGAGTATCTAGATGCAGATGTCAGTTCAAACTGCATTTGTGGGTGGGGTTTAGTAATGCACTCAAGTGCACATCTATGATGAGGGACAGCAAATTGTGTACTATCATAACTTGTACTGTACCTATGCAGAAATGTAGCATTCATCTTGTACCAATGCCAAATGTGAGTCTTCTGACAATACCTCTCCCCCACAACGTCATAGGTCCCTCTGGTCTGCATGTGGGACAGCAGCCTGAAGCCAGTGAGTATGGGAATTTCCTGTTGTGGCTCACCAGTACCCCAGGCATGTTAAGGTCATGCATGTGACCATGCAAACAACTGTTACTTTCAGCCATTTTGCAATATCTGCATGTTCACTTGTGGTGGAGTTAACTGCATTGCATCACAGTGGTCATCACAGGGGCCTATTTGCAGGAGATGTCACTTATCTGTAGCATACCTCACAGCCTGTCATTGCAAGAAATCTGGACAAAAACTGACAAAATGGGGGATGAAGGCCCACAACTGGGGACGTACTTTACAAATTAGTATTATACAGTGCATATAAATTGTGTACACACACCTGTTAGAATGCTAGGTATTTGTGAAATACAAACATGAGAGCACAATAAGACACTTCCAAACCCTTCCAACCTTTTATGTGACCTATAACTTGTACAATTAAATTGTAAAACAAACAAATCTGTTAGGGGAACAATTATGACATGCAAAATGAGAGTTTACTGACTGACCTGCATGGACATACAGAAGCAGTTAACAAACAAATTGCTTGGGCATACCATTAAGGCAGAAAGAAAGAAATATTTAGTTATGGATAAAATGATAAGAAGTGTGTTGGTATTATTAATCAAAAGATGAAAAAATTGGATAGAGATATTTGTGAATACAAAGAGAAAAGTTGTTACCCTGAACCTAGGGGGAATTTTAGATCTGGAAACACTACAAATTCTAGTTATGAGTATGATAAAGGTAATACACATCATGTTCATTTTAGGGACAGCAATAGACATGAGGAAGCCCCTAATATGGTAGATAAACCTTTAGAATCCCCCCCTTCACAGGTCTGAGATAATTATGAACCAGGCTGCATCCCAGTACTACCAGAGCTATGCTCTGGGGGCGAGGCAGGGAGGCAAACGGGAGAGGAGGAAATTTTAACCCCTACCACTGATTTCATTATATAAGAAGGTGTCAAATGCATTTTAATAATTTTAACATTTTTAATTATAGTGACATCGAGCTAACTACAGACCACTATAAATTGCTTTCTATAGGATTTAAATTTATTCGTAATGTGAAAGGTGACCCTACCAAGCTGATTCTTGACCTTAACCTCTTTGTGAACAAGATCAATCTAGAATTATTATTTCAAGAACAGCAGAAGGTTATGAATGGGGATGGGCTTAGACGTAAGAGTACGTTTAATCACCCTACCCACCCATAGCTTAAGAACTTTGAGCAGCTGGTTGAAAAACAAATCAGGGAACATATAGGTCATAAAAATAATAAAAAACACTACAACATGGAAGTTAATGAATAGAAAGTTTTGACAAACTGGAAGGTAGATAAAAACATTCAGGTGATGAAACCTGATAAGGGAGAGCTGCAGTATTTATGAATACCCTCACCTATGAAGGGAAAATGCTTGACCTCTACTAGGTGACATACTGACACATATATGAGGGTTTCAAAAAATGAAATCAATGTTGCATACAAAAAGATGGATATAGCATTAAATGGCCTCCGTCTTGAAGGATTGCTTGACCTGAACACCTTCAACTACTTGAACAACACTAGACCTAGGATACCGACAATTTTCGGTATACCTAAAGTTCACAAAGATGGGACCAACCCTACTTTAAGATCCATAGTGGCTGATGATGGGTCCAAGACTGCACCATTAGTGAAATTCTTGGACAATAAATTAAAATCACTATGGGGAACTGAGAATCAATTACTTAAAGACTATTGGGAGTTTTTAAATGGGATTGATACAAACCAACACACACAATAATGGTATAACCAAAACCAATAAAAATAAAAATAAAGTCCAGGCCACAAATGTAGGTGCAAATTCCTTTATGTTTCCACAAAATTCCACAAATCACAGATGAACGCTTTCTCTAATGATAAGACTTCACCAGATAAAAGCACTGGTACTACAAACAACTTTATATACTTGATGTCAATCAACACAATCAATTAATTAAAAATTAAAAAAAATTTAATTTAAAGTGACATAACACTTCACTTTCTAGAGTCCTGTTATAGTGTGTTACATAGTTAAATACAAATCATTTAGTATAATATATCCACATCACTTCACCAACTGGCAGACCATATTTAAAATACTATTTTCTTAAAAGATTGCACACTTTCAGCTTTTTTGTACAATACAGATTTTATACTAATGTAGTCATTGAGACCTGGCGAAATATTAGATTTGAACCTAAGCTGCCATATCAGTTCTCTATATAATAAAGCATTTTTAGAATCACCCCCTCCCCATAATGGGTGTTCTTTAATTATATCAATAATACCAAACTTAAATCCTACAAAAGAGGAACAAGAAATACTATGTTTATATAAAGCACTTGTTACCTTGTGTGTCCTAATATCGTATAAATGTTCGTAAATACGGTCCTTAAGTGTTCTTTCAGTTTTTCCAATATAGTATGCATTACATTTGGTGCATATAGCCATATAGACAAACATTTTTGTCTTACAATTTCCTTTACAAAATGTGACAATACTATTCAGGCCATTGTTTAATACAGCAGTTGCCTCACCATAAATATAAGGACATATACTACAAGTTCCACAGGGTACAGTAGCTTTGTATTGCAATGTTTCCCTTACTCCACATTCAAAAGTCCTTTTGAAATTCATTCTTACCTTGTATGTGAATGTAGGTTGTTCACCCACTAGGTTGTGTATTTCTTTATTAGTTTTCATTAAGTTCCAATTAGTACTTATTGTGTTTGAAAATAACTCAGAAAAAAAACTATATTGAGTAATCTTTTAAGAAAATAGTATTTTAAATGTGGTTTGCCAATTGGTGAAGTGATGTGGGTATGTTATACTAAATGATTTGTATTTAACTATGTAACACACTATAATAGGACCCTAGAAAGTGAAGTGTTATGTCACTTTAAATTTAAAATGCTTTTAATTTTTAATTAATTGATTGTGTTGATTGACATCAAGTATATAAAGTTGTTTGTAGTACCAGTGCTTTTATCTGATGAAGTCTTATCATTACAAGCCATCTGTGATTTGTGGAATTTTGTGGAAACATAAAGGAATTTGTACCTACGTTTGTGGCCTGGACTTTATTTTTATTTTTATTGGTTTTGGTTATATCATTATTGTGTGTGTTGGTCATTTAGTCCAGGATTCACACTCTGGTGTTCTTGGTGGAGTTTAATTTTTGGCACTGGCACTATCATGAGTGAATCTTCGAGTGATTCTATTCTTTTGGTTGATGACCGTATTTTAAGTCAAGTACTAGCAACGGGAACATCTTATGAGCTTGCCAAAATGCGAGATGAAATAGCCTCGCTAAAAGGTGATTTGACTACACTTATTGAATTGCTCAGCCAAAAAGAACCAACAGGTGACATTCTACGCGTGAGTAAAGAGTTTTTTCATACTGGGAATGAGGTCGCAGTTCCTAATTCGTCATCTCCACACTCAGGTTGCGCGAGTGATGGTGGAGGACAATATGGACAGGCGGTTTGTTCAGGTACACGTATCAACCAATCTGGGTTGAACAAGATTGGATTACATACTTTGGGAACCAGGCGTAGGCAGGATCAAGAGAAAACAACTTTTGAAGGTTGTTCCCAACCACGAGGTACTGATTTTTTTATCTAAACAACGTTATAATTGTGCTGGTTCTAATCTACAAAATGCTGAAGTATTTTTGCCAACTAATAATTCTCAGACTGGCCAGGGTATAAATTACAAAGATATTTTACAAAAAACTTACAATTTCAACTTGGGTATGAATGTTAAAGAAGTACATAATGGAGATGAGAACGACTATGACTCTACGCTTACGCTTAAGGAAATTATATTTTTGTTTGAAAAGAAACTGTTTAAATTGAAGCGTTTACAGATGCACAATAGTTATTTGAAACGTTGTTTGGTTCATAAAATTGTGCCACAAGGTTTGAGGTTTTTTTAAATATCCTTTTGGCATTTTTTACACAGAAGCAATTTTTAAAGATTTTCACAGCTTTTTTGATTCATGTGGTATGGGTCTTATAGAGCGTATGGTGAAATATAATGAAGCATCTATAGTGACTTTAACTGCAGATACTAGTAAACAACACTGATATTGTAAATGATTTACTGTTCTCTGAATATGAGAAGTTATATGTGAATATTTTGGCTAAAACGGAGCAAAAGAATTCAAAAAATTTTTTCTACCAAACAAAAGAAGTTTTTAAGGGACAAGAAACAATACGAAATGGGTAAAGCCTATTTAGGTCCTTTTAAAAATGTGAATAAGAAATATGGGTATTCACCCAAGGTTAATTGTGTAGGTGACCACTGGGAAAGTAGTACTATTTTTGATAGGGCCCCTGAACAAGATGGTTTACGATGAAAACAATAGACACAGACCTCTAGATGAATTAGATACTTTTGAGGGGGAGGGGGAACATTTTTTATTCCCCAGGAGGTCAGAAAGGATAGCGAGCAAGAACAGGTATGCACCAGATCCAGGACACTTGGGAACCAACTTTGGATGGAACAAAATAGGGAAGAAGGGGAGATAGTTCAGATGGAAGGTAGTTATGGTATTCTTTATGAATACAGAGGATTTAACATTTTTAATTATACTAGTTATAGTTTATCTAAATTACATTTTAGTTTATTTTCTAAGGGTTTCAAATTTGTTAAGACACAGTACGGTGACATAGCTAATTTGTTAGTTGATTTGAAGTTATATTTGAGAAAATTAAACTTAAATATTATATTCAATCAAGGGAAAGATGTTATCATTAACACTATTAGTAGGGATCCTGCATTGGTAAGACAAAGTACTTACAACCCGCCGCTTCACCCTATGTTGTTATTGTTCGAAAAAATTGTTACTGAGGAATTGTATGAATTATACGCTAAAAACAGATGGCAGAAAGAACATTCTAACTTAACCATTGAAGAAAATATTTTGTTATGTGAATTACAGACGCAAAACTATTTACATATTATGAAACCTGATAAGGGTGGGGGGGTTGTAATTTACAATATAGAGGACTATAACAATGTCATTACAAATATATTGCTGGATAGTTCTACATATACATCGGTGTCTAAAAATCAAATTAATATAGCCTATAGTAGAATTGATTCCCTGTTGGAAGAATATCTACTAGAAAACAGGATTGATAGTAAAACTTATAATTTTCTAAGACAAGTTCATCCTAACATTCCTAATATCTTTGGAGTTCCAAAGGTGCATAAATCCATCTGTGAACCACCCTTTAGACCTATTGTATCTGCAAAAAATTCAAAAAGCCATCCTTTGGCTCTTTTTGTGGACCATCATATTAAAGATATAGTAAACCAAACCCCACATCTTATTAAAGACTCCTGGGACTTTTTAGGTAAAATTACACACCAACGTTGAAGTACAGATGTTATCTTTCTTACCATCGACGTGAAGGATCTGTTCAACTGTATCCCCAGGAGAGAGGGGCATGAATACTTTAGTGAATGTTTACACAAATATTCCTCTTTACCTAAGGATAGAATTTTACTTATTTTAGAACTCATGGTGGTCATTTTAGATTCTAATTATATCCATTTTCAAGGGGAATTTTACCAACATGTTAGTGGTATAGCTATGGGCGCTGCCTGTGCTCCCATTTATGCCAATTTGGTTTTGCTTGAATGGGAAAACAGGTACGTCTTTCCCTCTTCTTATTTCAACCATGTTAGGTTATACCTGGGATTTTTGGATGATATTTTTGTGTTATGGAATGGAAACAAGGAAGAGCTGCACAAATTTATGGAATATTTGAATTCATGTACTACTTTTCTTTCCTTTACACACACATATAACAATATTTTTATTCATTATTTGGATGTCACCATTACCAAGACCATTCATGGCTTTAAATCTAACATTTATAGAAAGGATACTTGGTGCAACAGTTATTTACATTTTGGTAGTCACCACCCGAGTGCACAAAAGAAGAGTATTATTAAGGGTCAAGCAGTTAGGATAGCTAGGATGACCTCTGACTATCAAGATCTGGAACAAGAACTATCCTTTTTAGGTAAATGTTTTATTGAGAGAGAATATCCTACAGAGATGGTTATGGAAATTTTAGATGAAGTGCTTAATGGATGGGATATTAAATACAAGGCCCTATTAGGTCATTCTTTTCAAAACACAAATGACCTGTTAAAGGACAGAAGAAAATACAATACTGTATGTGTTACTCAATATAGTATTTTTTCTGAGTTATTTTCAAACACAATAAGTACTAATTGGAACTTGATGAAAACTAATAAAGAAATACACAACCTAGTGGGTGAACAACCTACATTCACATATAAGGTAGGAATGAATTTCAAAAGGACTTTTGAATGTGGAGTAAGGGAAACAGTGCAATACAAAGCTACTGTATGCTGTGGAACTTGTAGTATATGTCCTTATATTTATGGTGAGGCAACTGCTGTATTAAACAACGGCGTGAATAGTATTGTCAAATTTTGTAAAGGAAATTGTAAGACAAAAATGTTTGTCTATATGGCTATATGCACCAAATGTAATGCATACTATATTGGAAAAACTGAAAGAACACTTAAGGACTGTATTTATGAACATTTATACGATATTAGGACACACAAGGTAACAAGTGCTTTATATAAACATAGTATTTCTTGTTCCTCTTTTGTAGGATTTAAGTTTGGTATTATTGATATAATTAAAGAACACCCATTATGGGGAGGGGGTGATTCTAAAAATGCTTTATTATATAGGGAACTGATATGGCAGCTTAGATTCAAATCTAATATTTCACCAGGTCTCAATGACTACATTAGTATAAAATCTGTATTGTACAAAAAGCTGAAAGTGTGTAATCTTTTAAGAAAATAGTATTTTAAATATGGTTTGCCAATTAGTGAAGTGATGTGGGTATGTTATACTAAATGGTTTGTATTTAACTATGTAACACACTATAATAGGACCCTAGAAAGTGAAGTGTTATGTCACTTTAAATTTTAATTTTTTTTAATTTTTAATTAATGGATTGTGTTGTTTGACATCAAGTATATAAAGTTGTTTGTAGTACCATGAAGTCTTATCATTAGACGAAAGCGCTCATCTGTGGTTTGTGGAATTTTGTGGAAACATAAAGGAATTTGTACCTACGTTTGTGGCCTGGACTTTATTTTTATTTTTATTGATACAAACCAAGACTTTGAAAAAGTGACATTTGTTACTTGTGACATTAAGGATCTTTTCTCCGTCATTCCCCATGAGATAGTGTTGGAGTGTTTGGAGGCTGCATTGGTTAATAAATGAGTGATTTTATCTAACAACCTACATGTGGTGCTATACCTTATGAAGCTGGTTCTTAAAAACAATTATATATTTTTTATTTGAATATAAATAAAAATTAAAAAAACAAAACTAAAAACAAAAAACTAAAGGGTGCAAGCAGGGGGGCAAGCCCCCCTGCACTCCTGCATGGGGGGCTGTGCCCCCACACCCCTGCTACTTAAATATACCAACTCCAAGATCATGCTATAGTGTAGGGAATGGGAAATTTTCTGTTTCTGCACTGTAGCGCACTGAAGAGCGATCTCAGAGTTGGTATATTTAAGGAGCGGGGGGTGTGGGGGGTGCAGGGGGCTTGCCCCCCCTGCTTAAACCCTTTACCTTTTTTTTCTTTAAATATTTTTTTACATATTCGAACATTTAAATGTTCGATCACTAAAGTTCGATCTTTAGTGATTTGAACATTTAAGCATTTGAATATATTATATAGACCCAGGGGCAAATTGTGCCCCCACTTATGCCAATATAGTTCTGGCCTGGTGGGAACAGAAATTTATTCTGGAATCAGAATACAAGGTATGCTGGTCACATTATGTGAGATTTTTGGACAACATCGCCTATTTTGTGTGGACTCTGACATTAAACTTAATGAATTTTTGTCTTTTATTGAATCCACTACTGGATTCTTACATTTTATTAACACCACTTCTCACAACAAGTTACATTTTTTGGATGTATCCATTGAAAAAACTGGCTCGGGGTTAAAAATCAAAGTTTTTCGTAAAAACACTTTTTCAAATTCCTACCTGCACTTTAGAAGTGCTCATCTTTTTTTTTCAAAAAAAAAGAGCATTGTTAAGGGTCAGTACATTCATGTGTGCAGGATGACTTCTTGTGATTACGATTTTGAAAATGAATGTGACTACTCGGGACAGCTATTCCAGGGGAGGGGTTACCCTGTCCAGTTACTGAATGAGATTAGAGCAGCCTTAACAAAGTTCAGACATAGTAAGTTTAGTCCTGTTTTAGGCAACATATTTCAGGCTGTTGGTGAGCATGAGTAATTTAACCAGGGTTCTGATAATTTTATCAGAGCTTTTAGTATGGCGTTTAATGCTGATTTTTGTACATGCAACAATATTATTAAGAAAGAATGGGATAGATTCATGGAGTTAACTGACCTGCCACTAACAGAGAGGGACCCCTTGACAATTATTTACAGAAAGTGTAAGAATCTTAACAATTTACTGGAACAAGACAAAGGCCAATATTTTTGAGCAAATACAAAGTGGACTGGAACTTTCTGATGTGGTGCATGCTCACAGTGTGAGCACATTTTACATCAGGAAAGTGTTTACATTATGAGCAGGATAGGCTTATTTTGGGGTCTTCCTTTAACAACTGCAACACCTCTAGGGTGGTTTACCTCGCCATTTATGAACGATGTGGTGCATTTTATATAGGTAAAACTGAGCGAATGTTAAAAAAAGGGTATCTACGAACACCATTATGATATTAAAATTTCTAATGGCAAAAATGCTCTGTTTAAATATACCTTAACATGCACCCAAGCTAGATTTGATTTTTTTTGTATTAGAAAGTGTTCCCTTTGACATTAGAGATGGCCCCTGGGAAACTCGCCTAGAATACAGGGAGTTGTTCTGGCAGGTGACCTTAGATGCAGGGAGAGATCCTGGGATAAATGAAAATATCTCTATAGCCCCTGTGCTTAAAATTAAAGCAGCCAAGCTGTAAGTAATTTTTACAGGTTCCCATTTTTTATAAAACTCCTTTTATAAAAAAAAATTGTATTGACACTATTTAAGGCTAATTTTTACTTTCTGTTAAACTAGGGTTTAGGTAGTTTGGTCAGTAGATGGTACTGTTTAGCCATTTTTTCATCTCATTCCACTTCACTGTATTTATATGTATATATTTTTAGACAAAAATGTTTTTATTGTTTTTTAAAATGTGCATTAAATCTTACTTATATGTTTTGAGAGTTTTTAATTATGCAACTTGGAAAGTTCATACTCCACCTGTACATTTTATGCTGTTAAACATGAGTCTCTTGTTCAGGAAGGGTTAATTGAATGATGTTTTTGATTTGTGGTTTTATACTTCAATTGGATATATAAGATGGTTCTTTATTACTGCTTGTGTTCATCTGATGAAGTCCGCTGGTAGTGGATAAAAACGTGCATCATTTGAATCGTTAATGTGTTTTTCTTGGTGAATAAAGTAGACGGAATTTCCCTCCTGGTGTGTGGACTCTCTTAAATCTACTTTCCTGTTATTAGTTAAGTGGCTTGGGTGAACTAATTCTCGCATTGCTACTTCTCTGTACTATATGTGACAACAATCTCCCATATTCCCCACATGTCCTATGGGGTAGGTTTGGAAGATGGAAGCCTTCTCACACAGAGAACAACATCCCGGTCTGGCAAATTTCTCAAGAAAAATACATCAGGTCCCCAGTAGCATGTGGAGAAATGTGTTATGGTGTAATGAGACCAAGGCTGTACTTTTTGGCCACAATACCAAAAGATTTGTTTGTCACAAGAACAACACTGTGCATCACCAAAAGAACACCATCTCCATGGTGAAGCATAGTGATGGCATTGTCCTGCTTTGGGGTTGCTATTCATAAGCTGGAAGTGGGCCTTTAGCCAAAGTGGAGGGGATTAGGAATAGTTCAAAATACCAGTCCCTTTTGGCCCAAAATCTTCATGTGTCTGCTAGAAAGCTGTGGATGGAGAGGACTTACACCTTTCCACACAACAATGATCCATACCATACATCAAAATCCATAAAACAATGTCTTCACCAGAAGACAATCAATGTTTTGGAATGGCCCAGCCACAGTCCACACATACATCCAATAGAAAATCTGTGGGGTTCCCTGAAGAGGCCTGTGCAGAAGTGATGCCCTTGCAATCTGACAGAGTATGGAGGGCTTCTGCAAGGGAGAGTATACAAATATTGCTAAGTCTGGATGTGTCATGCTGATACACACCTTCCCAAGATGACTGACTGCTGTTATGAAATCAAAATGTGCTTTAACAAAGTATTAGTTTAAGGGTGTGCACAGTCATGCAACCAGCCTATTATATGTATTTCAACTTCTACGTTACCCCTAACCAATGTGTTTGTTGCTTAATTGGATTGCACAGGTTATAGGTCACATTAAAGGTGGGAAATGTTATTACATGATTTCTGTGGTCTCATGTTATATATCAAACAAACCTGGCATGTTAACAGGGGTGTCTACACTTATCCACTGTAAGCATAGAAGGTTGTTAGTGTAACTGGTTCTGTTGTAACACACATGTACTGCAGGTTTTGAAGTGTGACACTCAGAATATGTCATTAATTATTGACACCAGTTCTCATATCATCCCAGTAATGTGTCAGACAGAGGATTTATGATGAACAGGCCAGAAATATGAGCCACACATGTAGACATTCATTGACACTCTGTACAGTTGAAAGGTATGTTCTGTAGAAGTTGCCACTGTGCTATACAGGTGACCAGCAATTATGTGTACATGGATGCAATGTGTTCTACTTGAAGGCCCGTCACCTACTAATACTACTCACGTATCACAGAGGTGTATATAAGTAGTAACATTAAGTAGAAAGGGCTGCACTGCATGATGATGAGGGCCTGTCCAGGGTGTGTATGTAGTGGTCTGACTGTGTTGTGAATGTCACTAGTTGGCTTTTCTGAGGTCTGTGTAATGCCTGTCTGCTACCTCACCTGTATGTGTGTACATGTGTGTGCATGCGTGTGCGTGTGTAGCAGCAAATTGTATAGTGCAGGTATTAATTTACATATGTTGTCTTTCCCCCACAGGTGGTCATGGTGGTCACAGTCCCTCCCGCTCAATATCTGATATCAGTGTCTCTGCAGACTCTGGCAATGATGATGGTCACATTCAGGCACAGGTGGTGTTGCCAGGGGCTGAATCTGTGCCATCGGTTGGCATCCCACAGTCATCCACAATGTCCCCTCACACAGTCACAATGCCCACACATGCCATGTCCCCAGCAGCCACAGATGATGGACAGTTGGCAGGTGGTGGCATGGAACAGGCTAGTGTGGTGACTATGTCAGGTGTGAGTGTAGACACTGTCCATAACCAAGGTGCAGGTGAGGTCTCACACAGGTGGATGGACAGGGATGCTCACAGGAGGACTGCTGCTCGTCAAGCCACTGTTGCAAGTGCCACAGCAGGTGTCACCAGATGCATGTTTTGGACTGTCATGGATGTACAGGCACATAGTGAATGCTACACCAGACAAATGCTCAGTATGGTGGATGCAACTCTTCCTGATTTATGTGGTGACTTAGATGACCTTGTTGATGCCACATGCCAAAATACTGAGGTCATAAATAGACATTGGGGTGAGACCTTGACAATCCTCAACTGTGGCATGTCTGTGCTAGAGACTGTGGTGGGAGATGGGCATCCAGGTCAACACCAACATCAGCTGAGCGTCTATGGGGCAGTGCACCTTCACACTCCCATAGTGGCAGTGACATCAGCACTACCGAAGGTGGGTTGCTGTCCACATCACAACAGAGCAGGGCATGGGCACATGGTCCTGGCCAGTCCCATCAGGGACATGGATCCAGCAGACAGCAGTCATCATCAGGAAGCAGTACTGCATCTGGTCTTGGGCCGGGTGGTGCCAGTGAGACCTATGGCAGGAACAGTTCATGTGTCCATGGCCAGAGATGGTGAACTGGACACCCTGCCATGTATGGTCCACAGCTGACCAACATACCTCTGTGTAGGGAAGCCACATGGTGTGATTGTGTGCATACATACACACACACATCTGTATCACATGCAGGTCACTTCCAGACACACACAGCATCTCTGCACAGCCTATCTATAAGATACCCCACCAAACACACACACATGGATGTCAACTTTATGGCCCAGCCTAGGCCTCTGGCAAACCCACACCTCACATTGTGCATATGATAATACCTGTGCCACATCCCTGTCATCCATGCCATTGATGCAGGGACAGGATACTATGAGTCTGATACACAGGGTGAATACAGTAGAGTGTAGCCTTGTAATACTGTGTAAGGTGCTGTCTGTTTGCATTTGTTATGGGTACACATAAAGGTGTATGTACCTTATTAGCCATGATGCATTATTGCTGTTAGTACCACTGACTGAATATAGTCTGGCATGCTGTATTCTGTTTGTGTTCCAGGTGTCTGTGTGTCTGCAGGCTGTGGCCCTGCAGACATTACCAACGTGGAGTATGGCAGAGTGGAAATACACCGACTGTTTCATAGCCAAGGTACAGCTTTATATGTACATTTACCAGGTGTGTATGCATTCAACAGTGTGTGATGGACACTGTTGTCAGACATTGTGAACTGGTGTATATACCACTTGTCGCAGACAGGTAGCCTTCAGACATGTCACTTCAGTGTTGTGTAGTACCACAGACTCATACATATGGAACAGGTTACTGGAGTACTGTCAGTAGGTCCCTCACAAGGTTAGCCATTAGACTGACCTTAACAGATTCAGATGTCAGCACCTGTTGCTCCTGCCATTTCTTTTCCATACACTCAACCCTGATGCAGTTGGTAAGGGCATGCATGGTACTGTGTATAACAGGTTTGTGGTATGCCTTTCTGAGTTCACAGGGTGGGACAGGGAGACAAAATTGTATATCCTTTGCATACACGCAGTAAAGACTGACACAGGGGATGTGCATACAGTAACACAAACACAGTTGGCAATGGACAGATTCGTAAACCTACATATCTACTTTAATGTACTATAGTGCTACATATTCATGGCATGCCCCACATAGATTATATGCATGGAACATAACCCACTACCTCTTACAACATGTAATGTTGTGAATGCCTTCATGGATGGTGAGATAACCCATGAGAAATAGCTGCTGGAGTCATCTATTGCTCCTACAAGCCTGAAAAAGTGATAGGGTAACAGCTATGATATCTGATGCTGATATGTGTGTCAGTACACTAACTGTGACTTATTTGGCAACAATATCACATACATGGCCATTGTTAGGGGACACAGACCACATATGAATTATAAACATCCAGATATTCCGTAGACATTTGTACAGATGACTGGAATGGTCTGTACAATGGTTTAACATGCTGCATGTGTGGCAGATGCCATTAACACATTATATAAAGTAATGCCATCGGGAGGTGGTAAACAGGCATGGATGGTACACACATCAAAATGGTATAACCCACACAGGATATTATTTTCACCCTAATTGAGATTAGAACCCCTACCTATCTAGTTATTTCTACTATAGTGTTACACAGATGAGCCATGGAGCTTATATGAATTTACCTTGTCCCAAGGTACTTCTAAGGTGAATGACATCAGCAGGCCTTGTAAAACAGGGTGATGGGAAGTGTACAGGGTGGTGTAACCCATACACACTATGATTCTCACACACACACACACACAATTACTTGCTAGTATTGAGATTAGAACCCCTGTCTATCTAGTGATTTGTACTATAGTATTATGCAGTTTTCACACACGCTACAGAGCTTACTGGGCTGACAGCTGGCCAAATGTGCTGATAAGGGGAATGACATCAGCAGGACTGATAAAGTGAGGCAATGGGAAGTGTTGTGGGTGGGAATGGCCTAAAACTGTTTCACCTACAAACAAACAAACAAACACACAGTCCCTCACTCACAACCGTCACACACATACAGTTGTCAGTATTGAGATTAGAACCCCTGTCTTTCTAGTTATTTGTACTATAGTGTTACACAGTTATTATACACACTACAGAGCTTATAGGGGTGATAGGTGTCCAATGGTACTTCTAAGGTGAATGACAGCAGAAGATCTTGTGAAGTAGGGCAATGTGAAGTGTACTGAGTGTGAACAGTCTCCTAATACTTAGACCTACGGACAGACACACACACACACACACACACACACACACACACACACACACACACACACACACACACACACACACACACAGGCAGGTGATGTGATATCATAAACTCATCCTCAGTACTATTACACAATGGGACTCACCTTTTATGGTGGCACGTGCAACTCTTTACAACTGGTATGCCACTGTCCACAGCAGGACATCACTGTGTGCCATTCAGGGTATCTATGTGTGTGACTCACTCTGTGTCCCCTGTGTCTCTCTCCCTCTATCACTGTCTGTCTCTCACTTCCCCACATTTATGTGTGTGTGTATGCGTGACATATGTTATCTGTTGCCCATATGTATGTCTGTGTATCTCATGCAACAGATGCAGATATATCACATATGAGCCACCTACAGCTAGTGGAGGGTAATCCTGTCTGATGTGTGTGTGTGTGTGTGTGTGTGTGTGTGTGTGTGTGTGTGTGTGTGTGTGTGTGTGGGGACAGTTAAAGTATACATAGCTGTCTATATGCACAGACAGATATACACAATACCGTCATATAGTCCGATGTGGGTTCCAACATGTCCTGTGATTCTCTAAGTGTAGGAGCATGCCCAGTGTGACCTTCTATAGTTAGAGTGGGACTCTATTCCAGAGATAGGTGTCTCTGGTCCAGCTTTTTGTGTGCTACAGCCATACCTTTCAAGACTACAAAGGACTTTCCTCGGGGTACTGGGTTTGTTTAGCAGGCATTTTCTGACATATCTGTAGTCTGACACTGCAATGTATTGTGTCATTACCTAGTGCCAGACATCCTCGGATCATCACAGTACTTTACCAGAGGAATACTAGTTGTATGATGCATAGACCGATATTATGAGGGCAGCTATGTACATTCTTGCCCAACAAGGCCATTTGTGAAGTGTGGCTACAGCCAATTGAGTGATGATGTGCTGTGTAAACAGTCCAGAAACTTGGTGATATACTGGCTAGGGATCTCCTGCCTGTGTGGTAGCTTTATAACCTGAGATGTCATATCCTTGTGTGGCCATACCTCTCACCTGTTCATTTTTTGGCAGGTTGTCCAGGTGTTTGGCTAGAGGTTTCATCCTGTCTATGTAAACTTGTGTTTTTATGGCAAGTTAGTGATGTTACAAAATAATGATAGACATTACTCTTTCAGACTACATAACCTTCAGATGATTCCCGCTACTGCAAATCCTTCACCCTACTGACTTTCTTAGTATGTAAGGGCGATGTTTACAACACAAGCCTATCATTGTGCCCTTGTTCCACTTTTATTTCTGCCCTTGTCCAGAAGTCTTGCTGTCAGAGGTTGGGAGTTATAGGCATGGGTACAGAGTACATTCTGCTGTGCAGGCATGTCCATTATATATTCAAGCAAACATAAGAAAAAAGGATTATTGAAAATAATCACTGGCAACATTATTAAAAAGCACTTATATTCACAAAAGCCTTAGCACCTTGACTACGCATCCTTCAAGATGTCCATTATATGTGTAGTATATTTCACATTGCACTGTGACTTCCAGATATGTCTGTGGCAGAGCAGTGGGTGTCACTGACATGAATAACAATTGGCACTGCAGTTATCTGCACATGGCCCTGTTAAAGACGACACTGTACCTAGGGCACTAAAAGATGACTGCCTGGAGAATGTGCTGGCCAGATCCATAGCTCATTGATCCCTGCATATTGTGGACAGGCAACATGTTTTCAAGTGTATTGGTACAGCCCTGCCAATGTGTGATATGCTGCTATTTCCCTGCAAACCTACATGTTACTGCATTTCTGTGTGTATGGGGGGACACACCTGTCAACTGTACACATTTGCAGACACTGCTGATATTTGCTTTACATTTTGGTTCCATTTACCTTATTGTTGTGCCCTGTCTTAGAGACTAGAGGCATATCTGACAAAGAGCACAAGGTAGATTGTAATGGTATACATTTGAGTTTCAGACTTCTTACCCTTCATAGCCTTACTGCAACTGTGAGTCCTGCTGTGCTATCATTCTGTAAGTCTGTAGGGGGGTAATTCAACATTGCCACCATTTGTGCACCTTTATCAGACATTTCTCTCTGGTTTTCTATAGCTGACTTGCTGTGTGGGTGTAAGGTGTGGGTATGGGACCCCCACCCTGACATCCATGCCAGTGACCTATGACCTCCCAGTTAGTTGTCCCCACACACATGCTGTAGAGGGATTTGCCACTTTGGGTACTACTGCATAGTGTGGGGAGGCCAGTTTTGGGCAGACATTTCCTGGTGTCCCACATAGCTGTCAGTTGTCTGCTGCTATCTCAGTAGGCCACCCCATTCCCTTGCATGCATGCAGCATTACCATAGATATGGTAGCAAAACTTACTAATCCATTAATTTATTGTTAAGAAGACTGACTTGCATTGTACCTGTGGCAGTTTTGAGGATGGTGCTTGAGGGCCACCTATATTGGATGCACACAGTACACTGCCTATACATGGTTACGTTACAGGTAATGTGATGTGTGTCTCATCCATTTTACTCTGTGTGCGAGTCAGAGAGAGGTGTCAGTCCCTGGGGTCCCTATAGTATCAGTGTGTATGCTATGGGTTGCCTCTTTGCCAAGGCCTGATATAGTATAGTATAGTATAGTATAGTATAGTACAGATCATACTGGGCTCGCTTCCATCTGCCTACAGGAGCAGACTCAGGGGCATCCTCTTCTAAGCCCCTCTATGCATGTGGGGACCTTGGCAATTATGGTGGGATGTGTGGCCCTCCCCCATGCTGCTCCTGCTGCACCTGCTTCACAGGATCATATTGTGTGGCATGGCACATACTATGAACATGTGTGTACATGTGGCTGGAGAGTACTGCAAAGCTCCACCAGATATCTCAACACAGCGGAACTGTGAATTGAGCATCCCAAACACACACTCTATACAGATCCTGGTTTGTGTGTGTGCCTCATTATGGCATTTTTGTGTGGGTGTGTGTGCATTTCTGATGGGTGTCATCATCCACGGCTCCAGTGCATAGCCAGCATCTCCTACCAGATGGCCATAGGGGATGCCTCCACTGGCAAATGCCTGGTAGAGCTGTGATGAATGCCAGATGTGGGAGTCATGATAGCTTCCAGGGATGCCAGCACACACATTCATGATAATTCCCTGGGCATTGCACATGGCCTGGCAGTTGATGGAAGGGAATGCCTTGCAGTTTATGTAGACCCTATCCTGTTCACTGGGTGGTGCTTTGATGTGGATGTGCATGCAGTCTATCGCACCCAGTACCTCTGGGTATTCTGCTGCATGGTGGAAGAGATGCATATTGCTGGTCCTCTCCTCATGGGTGTTGGGGAAATAAATGTGTTTACAAGCATGTGGTAGCATGACATCCAGGAACTGGTGGAGTACTCAGATGCAGATGCCTGTGAGACCCCCATGATGTCCCCAGTAGGTCTTTAGAAAAAATCCTGTAGCTAGAATTCTTAAGGCTACACATACCACAGTATCCACTGGGATGGGTTCCCCTCTGTTGGCTCTAGGTCTGAGTTGAGGCCAGCACAGCTCAGTGATTTGCTGAAGTTTGTCTCTGTCCACCCTGTAGTGCTCTACTATCTCCATATCATGTAGCCCCTAGTAAGTTACCCTAGGTCTGAACACTCTTCTCCTCCTCCTCAGTCTGGAGGGGGTTGTCAGCATTATCCTCCTCTCCACCCTCAGCCTCTAGCACATACTGATGGATCAAAGCAATGGCAGCCCCTAACATTTTTCCAGTTAATATTGCCCCACATGTGTACACCAATGGTGTAGATTTTGTGGGAAAAAACAGACTGTAAGGTGTTTACATAGTTTATACTGTTATGCTGCAGATGCTGCCTGTATGATTGGCTGACTGTGAAGCATTCCACCTGTTAGCTATGTAATTTGTTCTTGATTGCTTTTATTCTGTGATTTTCCTTTTTTCCCCTTCCCATTTCCTCCCCTTTTAAGCCCCGAGGTGGCACAAACCCGGTGCCCAAATGTGAACAGTCCTGCTATTGCCGGGGGTTTTTTGTTTGTTTTAGACTCGGTGCGCACCACGCATACCCATTTAGCTAATGTAAACATGAAGAAATGGCCCTCCCTGGACGCGAACACGCTCTTCATTTCAAGGAAAAAGTCAATAAAGCCTCAGACATACCTCCTTACTTAGCTGTGCTTAGCTAAGCTCATCTGGGTGCCTTGGAGCTCCACTGTGCTTACACCAAGCATGACATACCCCCTTTTCATGTCTGATGCTCCTCCTGCTTACATGATTGTGTTATAGCACCTACACGGTTTGGTGCAGTTTTGCACTTAGAAGATTTTTGTGATTCAGTAAATTTCCCCTCATTTGCATACCTTATTGCCTTAGTCTCTAGTTACTGCACTACCACGGAGCCTTTCCCTTTGACAACCACTGTTCCCTGGTATTGCTTTGATTTTGCATGCCATAGACTATAATGGCAAAATGCAAATTTCCCTTAACTCATTCACTCCGGAGAAGCTCAGAAAATGTTGCCTGCTTATTTCCACCATAGGAACAACAGTGCAGCTTGAGCTCATTTTCAAATAATCCATTTGTAATACCATACAGAAAACAAATGTTCATAACTCTTTGACCATAACAGCTAGACTAAAAATGTAAATGTAAAAGTTGTTCAGCAGATACTGACGTTTCCATCAATGTAAATATTGATATTGCATATCTAAGTAATTTATAAATATTTGCCAAGGAATGCTGATATTGTGCATTTTTTTTTTACCTTTTTGGTAAAACAAATCACAATATCTTGCTGAATATACCATGTAGACCTATACAATTTTTAATTGATTTGTTTGTATAAATGTCAGCTTTAGAATGATACCTTAACCATTACTGTGTGATACTCTCATTATGGATATATTCTCATAAATAAGATTAATATTATATTTCTCATAACTGATAAATAAAGCATAATATCTCATCACCTGTAACAGACAGAGACTACATATCAGTGTCGACGTTGTGTGGCTCAATGTCAGCTTCAAAGTGATGCATCATTTGTGTCATCACCATGCTACCTTGCAAAGATATGGGCATAATAATGAGACAAATATATAATTTTCATAATCCTACAAGACTAAACAAACTGTGATATCAGTACATGTGTACAGCATACAGACACAGTTCTTTTACCATGTTGTAAGGATTAATACTGTTTTCAAAATTAGTTATTACTTGAGACATAATCTTGCTCACTTGCAAAGTTATTTACCAAAATATGAAATAAATCATAATTTTAATAACCTAAGTTCTAAACAAACTGTGATATCTGTACATGTGTACAACATACAGACACAGTTGTTTTACCATGGTGTAACTGTTAATACTGCCTTCAAAATGAGGTATTACTTACCCTGATGGCATGTTCCCTGGCAAAGTTATTTACCAAAATATGAAAAAATCATAACTTTTATAACCTTAGTCCTAAACAAACTGTGATATCTGTACATGTGCACAGCATACATGCTCAGTTCTTTTATCATGTTGCAAGGATTAACACTGTCTTCAAAATGAGGTATCACTTATCATGTTGACATGTTCTCTAACAAAGTTATATACCAAAATATGAAAAAATATCGTAATTCTCATAACCCAAGTCCCATACAAACTGTGATATCTATACATGTGAACAGCATACAGACACAGTTTCTTGTACATATTGTAAGTAGTAATACTGTCTTCAAAATTAGGTATTATATATCATGTTGACATGTTCCCTGACAAAGTTATTTACCAAAATATGAAAAAAAAATCATAATTATCATAACTGAAGTCCTAAACAAAATGTGATATCTGTATATTTGTCCAGCATACAGACACAGTTATTTTTCCATCCTGTAACTAATAATACTGCCTTCAAAATAAGGTATTACTTACCCTGGTGGCATATTCCCTAGCAAAGTTTTTTAGCAAAATATGAAAAAATATCATAACTCTCATAACCATAATTGTAACCAAACTGTGATATGTGTACACCATACAAAGTTCTTTTCCCATCTTGTAAGTACTAAAACTGTCTTCAAGATATCAAGTTCCAGATTTTTACAACTAAATATGAAAGATATCTGTAGCACTCAAAAACATATGGAGTGCCCCACACCTGTGCTTGCAATGTGATAATGACTTTTACTAATGTGAATAACAGCTCAGATTAGTTACTGTAAAGCAATCAGGAAGTGGACTTATTTAAATCAGTAACATGGGTGATGGAAGAGCAGCAGGCAGCAGCATGGCATAATGGTTAAGGTGTTTACCTTGCAGACACAAGGTACAAGGTTTGATTCTGACATGAGGTAACTGGCCAGCCTTAAAATGGCCCACAAGGGCAAGTAGGCTAGTACTAATATATGAACCTATAATCTAAACGCATAAGTCTTACACACTTCGGATGTATTATTTATGTAGTCAGCCAGCACATTTTTAGATAAGTAATGTGGGTGATGTAAGGGCAACAGCAAAAGCATAACCATTTCTGATCATACAGAACCAGCAAACAGCTCAGATTAGTTACTGTAAAGCAATCAGTAAATGGACTTATTTAAATCAGTAACGTGGGTGATGGAAGAGCAGCAGGCAGCAGCAAAAGCATTAGCCTTACAGATCTTGCACACTTCGGATGTATCATTTATGTAGTCAGCCAGCACATGTTTAGATAAGTAATGTGGGTGATGTAAGGGCAACAGCAAAAGCATAACCGTTACAGATCGTACGGAACCGGCAAACAGCTCAGATTAGTTACCGTAAAGCAATCAGGAAGTGGACTTATTAAATCAGTAATGTGGGTGATGGAAGAGCAGCAGGCAGCAGCAAAAATAAATAAACAAATAACTAAGCCTTACAGGCTAGTACTAATCTATGAACCTATAATCTAAAAGCATAAGTCTTACACACATCAGATGTATTATTTATGTAGTCAGCCAGCACATTTTTAGATAAGTAATGTGGGTGATGTAAGGGCAACAACAAAAGCATAACCGTTACCAATTGTACAGGACGAGCAAATAGATCGCATTGCTTACTATAGGGCATTCACCAAGTGCATTTTTATCATAGGCAGTAACTAGTTGTAGACATTTGGCTGGCTGACTCATTTCAGCAGAGTTACAGATGACCAACTCATTCCCTTTGATCTTTGTGAATATTTGTCAGTTTCTGTTCCATACACATGTAGTGGTTCCATTCTTCCAATTTCTGAATACTCATGCCTCTCAACTGTCCAAATTTTCAAAGAATGTCCATTAACTCCTGTTTTTTTCCCCCGTTCCTCAGAAAAGTTGTGTTTTTTCTGGCAATTCTCCATGTATTGTAGTAACTATTAATGGCATGCAGTTGAGTTTCAGGTGCTAATGCACAAGACCTGTTATTCAAGCAAGTTTCTAGGTTTATAAGAGCAATTATTAAAATCCATCACATACTTTCTGGATCATTGTCCAACAGCTTTGTCCAAATTTTTTGTTCTAAGAGTTTGAAAGAAGTCCAGTGTTGCCATGCCATGGATTATTCTTTTATTAGTTTTACAACTCAGACAGCTGATAAACAGTATGGATGATCAAGAGCCTGACAACAGACAGATACATTTATCAGGACTTATTTATTGGCTTATTTGCTGTTGTGTAGTACTTAATTGTGGAAGTTTTCTTTACTGGCATTTGCTTAACAGGAATGTCCAACTGGTTGGAACACATTTTCAGCTGAGGACCGGGGAGAAGAGTTCCAAAGCGTTAAAACATTTCCTTTATAAGCATAATAATACAAAACTAAATAGAGTTTACATAATTATACCAAATTAGAGATGATATGAAAATATTGGTTAAAAATGGATACAAGCTTTATGACAGTCATTAAATTTTAGCAAGTTTATAGAGAAATTCAAGGTAAGTTAGTATAATTCAAATAAGAATTGCAATATGAAGTGACAGAAAAGCAGGCTTATGGTATATTTGGAGAGAAAGCCTGGGCAAAAAATTGATAGACATAAGAAAGTGACTGAATAAAGGAAGAGTAAAGAGATGTAAGGTATGAATTGGTATTTCTCTACATTCAGATATATAGTTTATTCTGGTGTTGAGTTTGAACAGAGCCAGCTTTTGGCTAGGTAGCCTTTCATAATGGTTTTGAAGGATGGGAGTGAGGATATTGACCTGATGGATAGAGCTAAGGAGTTTCAGGCTTTAGCAACATTGTGTAAATAACAAACAATGCCCGGCAGATTTCATAGGTTTGTGGACAGACAGGAGTTTTTGGCCATTGGTTCGTAATGACTGACTAGGAACATAGTTGTGTAAAATGCTAGTTATTGCAGAACAAGGAGATAGATTCTGGATAATTTTGCAACTGGTAAGAAGCTGTGTATTTGCTAGTTGATGGGGAAGTTCTAATCAATTTAGGCTTTTGAGTGCTATTCATTGCTGTTTTCTGAAAGGGTATTTGCTTCAAATGTAGCTACTTTGTTATAACATTTCTCAAGTTCTGATCTTTGTGATGCCTGAAGGTTACTAACAATGAGAGCGCTATAAATAACTTTGGAGAGGAGATAAGTAGTGGCAGGTGTAGCTTTATTTGTGGTGCTGAGAAAGATTTTGGCTCTATAAACCATCCCTACTTTTTGATGACTTTTTCTTATGCAACTTTGTATATGCAGACCAAATTTATGGTCATCATCCACTATCATTCTTAATAATTTAATATGAAAAGTGACTTCAGTGGTTGTATTATCAAGAGAAGGAACTTTACAATTTTTTTTTCATGGCAGAGGGCTTTGGGTAAAAAAGTAGTTTCTCCTTTTTAGGGATGAGCATGAGTTGTGGGCTACACAGTCATGTTTCTGTTGCTGTTAAAGCTTCCTGAGTAATTTCTTTGAGGTGTGCCACATTGTCAGATGTCCAAATAAGTATGGAGTCATCTGTATACTGTTTTAGGAATGCCTGTTGTGTGGATGTGTGGAGGGTGTTGGTGGCAATGTTAAAGAACAGGGGACCAAGGATAGAGCCTTGTGGTACACAGCTGGTGACTGTGAAGTATGGCGAGAGGGAGGAGTGCCATTTTAATGGCTGATACCTATTAGGCAGGTAGTTTTTTAACTGTAGAAAGGTGGGCTGAGAGAGATGTAATGAGGACATTTTAAGTAGAAGTTTACTGTGGCAAACTGTGTAGAAGGCTTTAGACAAGTCTCTAAATAAGAACAAGACTACTTTGCCATTATCTCTAGTTTTATTGAGAGTAAATTATTTGTTTTTAATTAAATAAAGTGGCTTACTATTCAACTTGACCTCGTGATCTTCACCCTTGTCCTTTTTGCTGGGGTTTTCAGAAGCATTTTTGTTTTGTTCAGTTTCTCTATTGGTTAGAAGCACAGTGTTAGTGCTATGTAAAGGGTGGAAGCCATGTGCAGTGACAGAGTTCTTCCTTCAGGAAATAATTGCTTATCTCTCTCTTCCCAATCCTTTCTAACTGACTCTGATTCTTATAGTTATCATGCAATATTTTATATGTTATACTAATTATTCCTTTTTTAATGGCACCTTCTGTTCTAGATTCTACTAAAAACTCTACCAGTGCTGGTCTTTCAGTTAGGACCCCCCTATTTCTTTCTCTTTGCCTATACTCTGATATCAGCTTGATAAAAAGGCAATCTCTAACCTGCAGTCCAAGTAAATTAATGGCCTCTTCCCATCCTAATACCTTTCTCTCTCTAGTTACTTGCTCCCAATACATTGGTTCCTTTGCCAGTTTTCTCCAATAAATGCCCCTCCCTCTTGCCTGTTGTCTATATTCCATTATATTACAGCCTGTGGTCACTAAATCTGTCCCCGATATTGCAGGAGCTCTGTCACAAAGCCCTACATCTACAAGCTTACTGTGACTTTTGTCATTGTTTCATGAAAGCATATTTAGCATGAAGAACCTTGCTGCGTATTAACTTTAATCAGTTAAATACATGCCTGCTCTGTGATTGAAAGGCTCTGTGAAATAACA
The DNA here is from genome assembly GCF_019279795.1 of Protopterus annectens. Taxonomy (NCBI): domain Eukaryota; kingdom Metazoa; phylum Chordata; order Ceratodontiformes; family Protopteridae; genus Protopterus; species Protopterus annectens. The sequence goes on from NC_056750.1 coordinate 127,179,624, forward strand.
GAACCCCTTATTAAGTTGGCCACTGTCTCCTTTAGCTTGACCAGTAGACTATACTGCATATGCCAGGTATTTAGTCTCAGGAAATGACAGAAAACCTGTTTTATTTGCATCTCTTTGTTAATTGCTTTGTTCTGCCTATAAAGTGACTTCTAAATTGACCTATAAATTGACCTCAGGGTGGGAAGCTTCTCCCAAATAACCCCAACACTGATCCCTACAACAATCTTTTTATATTCCCACCCCAAAGTCCTCAATACTAACCAATTTAACCTAAAACTAATACAGATACTCAAATTACTTAAAAACTCTTAAAACAGCTAGATATTCTTTCATGGCCTTAAACGTGTGTAGTCACATTCACCCCAACCCAGACCCCATTCCTACTACACAGACAAACAAACTAAAACTTATCACAAATCTCAAAATGCACTCACTCGAGGCACTCCTTAAAATGGAGAATATCAATATCTGTGCAGTGACTGAGACCTGGTTTAAGGCTCCAGAGGGCACCCCTGCATTACCACGCTATAACTCATACCACACTTTTCGGCCATATAACTTGGGCCGGAACACCAAAGGCGGAGGTGTGTCCATATTCATTAAGGATATCCACACCTCCAGGCTGGTTGCTCAGCATAATGCATCCGAGGTTATCTAAGTGCAACTAACTCTGGGCAAAACTGCAATCCAAATTGTAGCTTGCTACAGATCCCCCACCATGCCCCAGGATTCCCACGCGTCTTTTCTTGATATACTGGAAAATATTAGGGTTCAAACAAACACCCTAATAATGGGCGATTTCAACTACCCCACCATTAACTGGGAAAACTACTCATGTACCAATTCCTTCACTGAATGCTTTCTGGAATTCATAAATTCCAATGCCCTGGATCAACTTATCCACACCCCCACCAGGGGCAACAATATCCTAGACCTAGTCATTGCCAACATGAGTGACCAGTGTTCCGCACCTGAAGTCAGCTCCTCGTTGGTCCGATCCGACTATAAGCTAATCACTCTAGCTATCCACATCCCGCCCCAACCCCTATTAAGGAAACCACTGTAAATATTTCTCCAAAGCCAACTTCATGCTTCTTAAGACAGAAATGGCGAACTTCATGACACCCATGCAGATGGACAATACAGTTACGACTGCTGAAGCTTACACAAATGCACTTTATAAGCACTTACACAAGTGCTTGGATCGTGCTATCCAAACAGAACCAAGATGCTATCCTCCAAAAAAAAAGGAAGCCAATCTGGTAGTCCCCTGCCATAAACAAACTGTACAACAAAAGGAAGAAACTGTTGCAAAAGAGAGTAAAATCCCATGAGTGGAGGAGCTCCCTAGTCAGCCTCAGTAAGAAGCTGAGATCCCTTATAAGATCCTCCAAAGCTAGCTATGGAAACAAAATTGCCACTGATTCTAAGGACAGCCACAAAGCATTCTATAGCTATGTCAAGATTCTCAATGGCAACACCCAGATCTGCTCTGAGTTACAGCACAATGGCACGAAAATTACAGAACTAACTGATATTGCCAACATCCTGGCAGATAGGTTCAGTGCTAACTTTACCCCCCTCTCACCCCCTAAGGGGCCCATATCTATACAGGAAGAATGCAGAGTCCCTGTAATCACAACTACACAGGTAAAAGCTGCACTCTCTAAAGCCAAAAACACAGCATCCATGGGACCTGACAACATCCCAGGCTGCATTTTACATGAATTTCAGAACGAACTGGCTCCCCACCTAAGCACCATGTTCAGTCATAGCCTCACATCAGGCTTTGTGCCCACTGAATGATGCACAGCAACAGTTAACCCACTCCACAAAGGAGGAGCCACCACTGATTTCCCTGAACTATTGCCCTATTAGCCTGACAAGCCTGGTCTGCAAGGCCATGGAACGTATCATAATGGAACACATAAACAAAGACATTGGTAACCTCCAAACTCTGAACCCCACCCAGTTCGGGTTTGTGAAAGGCAGATCATGCCTCTTGAACCTGATCGACTTCTTTGAGGCAGTCACCAAAGCCATAGACGAGGGTAAGGTAGTTCACACAGCCTATCTTGAGCTCGCCAAGGCTTTCGACGCCATCCCCCATTCTGGAATTATAGCTAAACTCACTAAACTAGGTATAAATCCCTACATCACAAGATGGGTTGCCAACTGGCTCACTGACAGAACCCACACTGTAAAAGTTGCAGACTCCAAATCTGACTTCAAACCAGTGACAAGTGGAGTACCGCATGGTTCAGTCCTGGGACCTCTCCTGTTTGGTATCTACTTCTCTGAAGTACAGGCTAACACAGAAGGCCTCTGGCTAACGAAGTTTACAGATGACTGCAAACTAGAAGGCATAGCCGAGTCCCCAAATGATGCGGACATCCTACAGAAAGGCCTCACTGAGACAGATGCCTGGTGTCAGAGCCATGGCCTCAAGCTCAATACCAAAAAGTGCATTGTCATCCCCTTTGGTAAAAACCTCTGTACCCATGAACTATCACATAAGCAGCAGTCTACTTAACACCAAATGTTTGATGAGACCTTGGGACCTAGGTGGACAGTAGTCTCTCCTTTGATAATCACATCGCCACAGTAGTCAGGAAATCCTTCTATGTGGCACACCTCATCACAAAAGGGTTCTCATCCAGGAAAAAAGAGGTCATTGTTCCCCTCTACTCGACACTCATTAGACTCATTACAGAGTACAATGCCCCTTTTGGAATGTACCTCACAAGACATCTGCAGCAGCTGGAAAGGCCACAGAAGTACCTCACAAAGAGGATTACTGGTCTCAAACAAATGCCCTACACTGACCGTCTCAAAAAATTCCAGCCTTACTCTGTAGCATATTGCCTACTCCAAGGTGATCTCTGCCTAACATATAAAGCTATGTTAAACTCAGAGCTGTTGGACATGCTACACCTAAAGAAATCCCAATCGCTCTGAGCTACACGCTTTAGGGACCTAAACCTTGTCACCACAATAAACAGGACATGCTGGAGGGATAGAGTCCTGTCCCAGAGACTTCCCATACTCTGGAACAAGCTACCCATCTATGTCAAGCAAAGTTCCTCATTAGCACTCTTCAAGAAAAATCTTGAGTAGATGGGAAATAGGAAATACATACCGGGGATCACTTCTGTGGCTCGGCTTGACAGTGGCACAAAAAATAACTTTCTTGGGTGGCGTAAGCCAGGGAACCTTGTTGGCTAGGCTTACATAAGCCCTTGGGCCGATAGCCTAGTACCTACTTATGAATCACCCTTAATATCAGGAGCATGTGCAATAAACTGACACTCTTTCATGCCTGGTTAACACACTAACCCAGACATACTTGCTATCACAGAGACTTGGCTAAAACCAGAAATAAAAGATACTGAAACATTACAACATTATCAGAGTAGACAGAGCACATAAAGAAGGTGGCAGAATAGCCCTAATTTTCCTTAATTCATCTAAGAACATCTGCTTAGATCCCTCCTGGGCAGAACATTCCCATTCTAGAAAATATTCTAGCCTGGATAACTGAAACAATACAGAACAAAACCATTATCCTAGTGGATGTTAACACTGACTGATGGACACTAACTTCACACCAACCAACAAACAGTATAAACGTCTGTGGCATTTCTCAACTTATAAACACTCCTACCAGACATAGCAAACATAACATCCAGCACTCCACCCTGGATTGGATACTAGTCTCAAACCCTTCTAACTTCACATCCTCAGACACACTTCCCAACTCCTTAAGTGACCACCTACCAGCCTATACTCATAGGACTATCACTCAATTCATAAGGAGAAGTAAAGCTTCTGTGTAGTTTTCTTCATTACAAGCTGCTTGAAATGTCCCTTCCATCTGCCTTTGATATCATGTGGATTGGTGAGCAGGTTGCTGTTGGCATCCCTTATGTGTCTGACTGTCTTCTTTATCTTTCTGTCTTTGCCTTGCAACCCAATATACTTTCCATCTACTGAATCACATTCCATAAGTTGGTAGAGTGCCTCTGATGTCTTGTTCTTTATTATTGCAACTCCTTTTCTAGCCTTCTTGTTAGCCAACCAGTATTCCTTCCTAGTCTTGTCTGTCTTTTCTTTCTCCCATTTTTCGCTGTACTCCTTTCTTTCAATGACTTCCTGGACATCTGCATTCTTCCACCAGCTTTCCTTATGTACCTTATTTCCATGTCTCGCTTGGCTACATATATGTTCTGTGCTGTTTTGGGGGGCTTCCAATCCTCTTCAATTCCACTTATATCCTCTTCTTCTTGAGGTGCTAGAGCTCTAAGCATTTCCTAAAACTGTTGTGCTCTCTCTCTCCCATCAACTTCTAAGTCTTTAGCCTGGTCTCTGTTGCCAGTGGAAGCCTTATGTGACCACTGCTTGCAGCTGATTGTGGCAACCAGTTTTTTTTTACTGTGGGTTGACTGTTTCACTGGGGATGACTTTAAAATCATTGATTCTACCCCATTGTTCTTTCCTTACTAGGAGGAAGTCTGCCAGAGTTGCATGTTAGCCACTCTTTTATGCGATCCTGTGACATTATCTCTTTTTGAACCATGTGTTGTCTACTATCAAGCCATTTATCAGACGGAGGTCTAGATTGGCCTCTCCTTCTTTATTCCTATTGCCCCACCCATGTAGACCCAGGCAGTCCTCATATCCTGTTCGTATATCCTGATATTTGTATTCAGGTCAGCCATTATCAGCACCAGATCCTGTTGTCCTGCTTTATATAGTAACACATATATAAAATTTGCCTATATCTATTATATATGTATATATAAAAATATAATGTGCGTGCATGTAAGTGTATCTATATTTATCTCTCTCCCTCTCTCTGTCTCTCTCTATATATATATGGATCTATATGACTTCGTCGACAAGTCATAAGATCGACATGGAATAACCTGACACGAAATCACCGACAACTGACTTAATCGAAAGCGCACATCACCGACATTCAGAACTTCGACAAAGAAGCAGTCACTAATTAAATGCTCATAACCACCGCACAAAAGCCCTACACGTACTAAGCCATGGTAGGTAGGGACAGGTAAATGCAAACTCTGTTGCGGACATTCAATAAACATGTCCGGGTATTGAGAGGCAGTGTACCAGCTAAATAATCGCTTTAGAGTTTGCATTTACCTATCCCTACCTACCATGGCTTAGTGCGTAGGGGCTTTAAAGTTATGGTTATATTTAATTAGTGACTGCTTCTTTGTCGGGTTCTGAATGTCGTGATGTGCCGACACGCCAGTTGTCGGTGATTTCGTGTCGGGTTATTCCATGTCGATCTTATGACTTGTCGACGAAATCATATAGATCCGTGTGTGTACATGTATGAATGTATTTATGTATATATATATATATATATATATATATATATATATATATATATATATATATATGGATCTATATGACTTTGTCGACAAGTCATAAGATCGACATGGAATAACCTGACACGAAATCACCGACAACTGACTTAATCGAAAGCGCACATCACCGACATTCAGAACTTCGACAAAGAAGCAGCCACTAATTAAATGCTCATAACCACCGCACAAAAGCCCTACACGTACTAAGCCATGGTAGGTAGGGATAGGTAAATGCAAACTCTAAAGCGATTATTTAGCTGGTACACTGCCTCTCAATACCCGGACATGTTTATTGAATGTCCGCAACAGAGTTTGCATTTACCTGTCCCTACCTACCATGGCTTAGTACGTGTAGGGCTTTTGTGCGGTGGTTATGAGCATTTAATTAGTGACTGCTTCTTTGTCGAAGTTCTGAATGTCGGTGATGTGCACTTTCGATTAAGTCAGTTGTCGTTGATTTCGTGTTGGGTTATTCCATGTCGATCTTATGACTTGTCGACGAAGTCATATAGATCCACACACACACACATACACACATGTGTGTGTGTTTGTGTATGCGTGTGCACACACGTGTGTATTATAGGGTTAGGGGATAGACTGGGTAAGAGGACAGATTAAGAGTGTGTGTATCTGAGTGTGTGTGTGTGTGTGTGTGTGTGTGTGTGTGTGTGTGTGTGTGTGTGTGTGTGTGTGCGTGTGCACGCGCATATGTGTGATAAGAGTCCCACTTGTCTTCTGTAGTGGTAGTTTTATGGGAACAGCTTTTTTTGGTTTAAGATGCGGGTTAGAGTTAGGGACAGGGTTATTATGTGTTACTGCAGTGGAGCAAGGAGGCTTTTCTGGTTAGAATGGATCTAGTAATTCAAAAACTCTTATACATCTATAAAACAAATAGCCCAGCTAACACTAGGACAATAGATGTGAATCCACTTCAAGTAATAAATGCACATGGTGGAGGTATAGAATTATAACACGGTGCTTACCCACCTCTTTAGAACAAACTTATTCTCCAAGTTACAGTGTGACACACTGTTTGCCCTTAAAAAGGATAACTGGTTGGATATTCATAAATTCATCCCTAGTATGAAAGGCCTGGCCCTTCTTGAAATGGGAGGGAAGGCTTAAGGGTGGGTACTGGCAAAGCTGAAATGTCCTTGCAGCTCTATTGATTTGGAACTCCTATGAGCCTATGACATATGACTAAGTCACATCCTTGTATGGAAACAGAGTTAGTGGGCATAACATGCTTAGGCTTGCTTTCCTGGTGACTCCTTGGTGACCTCCATGGAGTTGCAGTGTGTGGGAGTGGAGAAGGAGTATGTGCTGTCTTGTCTGCACTGAAGGCTGAGATCTTTTACAGTGTGTCTAGAACACTTGGACAAAAGGTATATGCATGTCATTTTTACAGATGGTATGTGCACTGGTGAGTGTATTTCAAGACTGTAACATTTGCATGACTACAACAAAACAAAGGTATATCAGTCAAAATGCTTTAATCTACTTTTTGCTTTTGTATTTCAGGCCATCTTGAGATGCCAGTTTCTGTAAGCTTAACCCAACTCATACATTTAGAGGTTTTGGTTCTTGCAGGGGAAGCACATCATATATGTTTCCTCTTATGCCAACCTCTCAAAGTACAATCCTCTGTTTGCCATCTCTAAACAGCAAAGTTATACTAAAACAAGAATGAATACCTGTTGATGTGTTGCCAGCAAACAGGGCTGGGGACAGCATTAAATAAAAAGCTGCTCTCCAGAATAATATAAAAACCACTAGCAAACAGGTTAGGGCAGCTACTAATAAACTAATGCACGATTAAAGAATAAGGGTTGCCTAGCAACATTATGGGAAAAATACATCAGGATCATATTTATTGTTTATGACTTGGGAAAGCTACACCTCCTGCATTACCTTTTTTGAAAAATACATAAGAACGGGAACAGGCAGGCTCCACAGTTTCAAAACACAAAGAAAACTGACTGGATTAACTTATAAAGAACATTGCTGGATAAAGCCTAACAACTTCATGCAGACAGAAGGAAGAATAGGTCTGTTACAGGAAGTTCTAGTGACTGCTCAGTCCTAAAGGCAATCATAACAGAAGGACCTGAATATTACAATGCATATCTAACACCTTTACACTTCAGTCTTTAGAGCGAAAAAAGGGAGAGAAAATCTACATTATTACATATCCCTAGCAGTGTAGGCAATGAAGAATTAAAAAAAAAAAAAAAAAACAACAGAAAATAGTATAGCTAGCAAATAAAAATGTGCAAAAATGTAAAAAAAAACAGCACAGTGGATGGGGGAGTGAATGTGATCCATAAAACTGAAAGATGAGATGGGATAAAGGGAGAATGATACCTGCTACCACCTGAAATAAAATGCAAAGTAAAAGAAGTGCATACCTACAAAGGAGGATGGAAACTACTTTTCCCCTTGCCAAAGGCTCTTGATTACATCATGTGGGCTACGACTACAAAAGAGACACACACTAATTATCTGGGAGGGTGAGGGGGGTCTGCTATAAATTCAAGTGTGCAAATGTAAGAATGTAAACTCTGCAGGACATGAAAGGAGTCAGTGTGTTTTCCTAGGGATGTAATGAGGTGACCTATAATGACATGTGAAAGAATAATGAAGGCTCAGCAACTTAATGACATGGGTACAGCCTAGCAAAGAAAATGTGCAGCAACTATGCAAGGATGTCCTTCATGGTGTACATAACGGATACAGTGAGCAATCTGTAAAGGAAACTGCATACAGTCAACACAAACAAAGTTAAACTTAGATAAGAAACTTGTTAAGGCTTGACAGACCACAGCCATTTTGCAAAGTATGCAGATTTCCATTCTGTAGTGACTATGGACAAGGCTTTTGGGATGTACCCTACCCGACACCTGCAGCAATTAGAAAGACCCCAAAAGTATCTCACCAAGAGGATTAAGGGTCTCAAACAGATGCCATATGCTGCTCGGTTAAAAAAACTCCAGCTCTACTCAGTTGCATACCGTCTGCTTCGAGGCGATCTATGCCTGACATACAAAGCTATGTCAAATCCAGAATTAATGGACATGCTCCACCTCAGTAAATCTAAATCCCTTAGAGCCACACGTTCGAGGGACTTGAACCTCAGCACAGAAATAAATAGAACTTGCTGGAGGGACAGGTTCATAACCCAGAGGCTCCCTTCGCTCTGGAATAGAATTCCAGTTCATGTGAGGCAGAGCACCTCACTGAATCTCTTCAAGAAGAATCTCGATAGGTGGATGGGGGATCGTAGGTTTGTCCCAGGGATTACTCCCGTGTCACTATTAGACAGAGGCACAGTAAACTAAACCTTAAAAAGGGCACAGTATACTCAAATCAAGGGGTGGCGTAAGCCATACAGAATCGGGCTAGGCTTATAATTGCCCCAGGGCAGATAGCCTAGTATGAAGCTATGAACCTATGAACCTATAAATAGTAAGAGTATGCAAGTTTTCATTGATATTTGGAAGGGAACAGTAGGACTATCTAAAAGGTATACATCAACACAATGCCTACCTTAAAAGCTTGTGCATATTTTGTGCTAAGCTATGATTCACACTAAACACCTTAGTGCATGTGCTGCCTTCTAGAACAGGGTGGTTGAGTCATCACATGCTTTGATGTCAGCTTTCTTTTAGTCTGCAAAATATCAGTACACCAGGCTTAGAAATAAAGACTGGACTCATTTTTTGCTAGTCTGTGTGTGTGTGCATGTTTATGTCTGATCAATGGAATAATTAGACTCACAAGATGATCATTATACAAAAATAGCTCACCACCACACAAGGAAAGAAGCCAGTGATTACCTTTATATTTTATTAAAATTATAGTCCAGTCCAGTAGTAGATCCACAATGTAGTCCCACAAAACAGGTAAAATAAGCACACACTGGATCCAATAAAATCTGGTTAGCAGCAAATACAAAGAATAAAATGCAAAATATAACAATATTTAACAAATCAAGACATTGCTTCTTAGTTTGACCTGAATTTCATACAGAATGCTTCCCTAAACTGAAGCAAACCAGCCATAAAATGCACACATTTTCTTATAAAAACAGCATAAGAGGCAAAAATGTTGTCATACACAAAAGGCTGCTTTCTTCTGTACTTACATACCAGTAAAGGAAACATAAATCTTGTCCAGCACTGCACAACAAAACTGTTAGACCAAAATCATAAACATGTCGCTTTGCTTGCAAGAAAAGCACAGCAGGAGCTATTCCTCTAGTAGAACTGTAGGGTGATTTCTTGGAGCTGCTACAGTCTGTCACTTCAGTGGATGTCATATGAGTAATGCACGTCTTTCTTGAATGAGCCTGGAATGTGATTGGAGTCCCAAACTCCCACTGTGCTTTTTAACGTGACTTCATGCATGCTAATGAAAAGAGAACTTGCTCCAAACCCACTGCAAGAAGCAACCATTGTGACACATGGATGCACTCCCTCAGAAGCAAGCAAATTGCAAGTTCCCACCCATTCAGAAAATTATATAAGCACTGACAAGTCACAGCATGACCTAAAACATTCACAGAAATAATACTTACAACAATATTACTTAATGCTGCAATGATGAACTACATGAGCCATTCAGTTGTATAAACACTGGCTCTAGACCAACGCTATTGCCGTTGTTGTTGATGTGACATCCCAACCTCAAGCAAAAATGGGAAGAAGTGGGTTAACAACTACAGCGACCAAGACAATGCTAAGTACAACATACCTGTCTCACTGTTAATTAAATTTCTGAAAGTGGCTAAACCCGGCTACGAAGCCAGCTACCACAGCAGCACCGGTGGCTACAAGGAAGGATCATTTGGCTTTTTTCCCAGTTTTGTCTGGCATTTTCAGCAGCAGCGGAATAAAGAAATCTGGTATTTAGACGTGTTGCAGATGTGTTATTTAAAAAGAAAGCACTATGACATTCATTTGGAACACACAGTTTCGCAATCACATCACCTCTACGTAAACATAAGGAAACTGCCCATGCAGTTCTACAGGCATTGACATCTGATAGTGACCACATGTTTTACTACAACTTAAACTATCACAACTACACCTATGGAAATGATTACAGATCAATGAAAGTTAGGTCTTGGAGTGGAGTTGTTTGGCAAGTGGCAGCTTGGATTGCAAAAATCTGATTGGCTGCCACCACTTGCTTCATGGAAAACATACATAATCGGCTTGCAGATACACAGTGCATGGCAAGGCAATTTTCTCCAAAATGTTAAATACAAATATGATGTTACTCCACCATGAAAATGAAGTTGAGAAGGTACCTGACAAAGTTGAGGTACTTTTTCAACTTAATTTCTAACAGTGGAGCTAAAAAGGGACTGTGAATTTATTGGCGCTTGTGGAAGGCACTCAGGTGAAACAGCTTACATTTTCAAGCGCCTCACAGAGCGCTCAGATGTAAGCACTAAGCTGCCCTGAGAAGGTACTTGGGGTTAATGAGTTAAAATTGAGTTTTCACTTTTTTTAAAATTTTCGGCACAATCCTGTTTGTGCACTGCTGTCCTATGCTTAAACGGCCAAGATCTGCCCCCCCCCCCAAAAAAAAACTTTTATTTTTATAAAAATGAAACACTTTTCCATGCCAGTGGCCATATATTTGGCAATTGGCATGCCTAAAGATTATAACACATGCTTTTATTTGAGCTGTCATGTCTCCGTTTTGATTTTTACAGAAATGTATTTGGCTAGTAGCCGAATACATTTCTGCAACTAACACTATTCTTGCACGGATGCCTGCCTGCTTGCTGAATCGCTAATTCACCTCATTTACACGGTTTTCATCAGCAAATGAGGTAATTAGCATTATGCAGTGGTGTCCATGCAGGAATAGTGTAGGCAGCCTCGTGCAAGTCAAAACAGTAGTTTACTCGATCGTTTGGCAGCCATATTCTGTGCAGGAGTGGCTACACTGCTCCTGCATGGAAAAATTAGCTTATTGAATCCCAGGGATTGTTTATTGTTAGAATTACTAACAAACAAGTAGCAATATCTCATGTATAATGCGATATAAATGGATGCTGACAATTATTTTTTCTGTCTCCCATCATGGCATTTCAAAGCATATAGGTTCATAGGTTCATACTAGGCTATCTGCCCTAGGGCATTTATAAGCCTAGCCAGAGTATGTTTTGCTTTCGCCACCCATTTTAAATTAATTTTGCTATGCCGTTTTTCGAGGTTAGTATACTGTCTCAAAAACACGTAGGGTTCTCAGCCATGAAAACATGAACAAGTGACAAATTAATTGATTAAGTTCTTTAATGCAGGACATCCTATATTAATCTTAGTGTCATTTTGTTAATAAGACATTGTATTTTCTAATACTGCCTATTATTAGCTGATGAGCCTTATAGGAGTTCTATTGTTTGTTAGCCTAGTATACACCTATAAATATAAGATCCTATGATAAGTCCCGTGGTTAAAAAAAACAGGCCCAAAAAGGTTTGGACACCATAAGAAGCTACGAGTGTGAACTGGTAGCATACAAAAATGTTGTTATAAGCTTGAGTGAATTAAACTGCATTTTGTTCTGCATCTGTGCTAGATCATACACTATTTCATATCACAGGATCATAGGAAGTTATTAGGCTAATGGCCCTAGAGCTCTTTCAAGCCCAGCCAAGTTCTACCCTTATTTCCACGATCAGCACCTATTGCCCCTGTCCAAGAGGAACACAGGTGGAACCCCTGGGATGAATTTACAGTTACCCATCCAATTGTCCAGATTGCATTTGAAGAGGTCCAATGAGGTGCTCTGTTTGACATGAAGTGGGAGTCTGTTCCAAAGATGTGGTAACCTCTGGGAGACATATCTGTCCCTCCAGCATGTTCTATTGATGTCACATACCAGGTTAAGGCCTTTACAGTGAGTAACCCATGTTCCATTTGACTTATGGATATGCAGCATTTCCAATAAAGCGGGGTCAGAGACTGCCTTGTACGCAAGGCAAATATTGCCTCTGAGTAGTCTGTATGAAACAAAATAAAGTGACAGTGATTTCAGATGATCCACATAGGGCAGATGCTAAAGACCTTGAATTTCCCTTGTGAGGAAAATTTGTGGTCTCTGCAATTGCTGCAGGTGCTTGGAAAGGTACATACCAAAAGGGGCATTGAACTCAATTATTGGCCTGATGAGGGAAAAGTACAGGAGGTTATAACTTCTTTTTTTCTGGAGGCAATGCCCTTACTTATCAGATGAGCAATATAAAATGCCCTTCTTACCACTGTGGAGACATGGTCGCCAAAGGTAAATTTGCTGTCAACCTGTGTGCCCAGGTCTCTCACCACTGAGTGTGTACTTAAGGTGTTGCTATTGATGTGGTAGTTAGCAGGAACATCACTACTGCTACTTGGACAGGTTCAAGAAAATATTTGTTTGGGATAGCCTGTATTACATACCTGTCCTTTCATGTATCCTTTCTGTATTGCTGTACAGTGCAGCTGACTTGCATGTTTCTTGCTGTTTTGTTGTAATATCTGCTAAGAACTAAAAGCTTAATCTTACTGTCCTGTAAAGTCAGGTTCATCTGACTGACCTCCAGGAAACAGCATCTTTTTGATGCAATATGATGAGAAAAGAAGCTGAGGTGCTATATAGAGGTGACAGAAGATATTAATGTAGTGGTTGAGCCTAGCAGAAGTGTCATTGAATACAGGCACAGGGCAACCAACCTGTGGCAGAAGGCACCAAACAAGGTGTTTCTGCTAATTGTAGCCACCTCCCACACCAGACATGCTGTTAACAGAAGATGAGAAATTACTGCTATATCCCTGGTTGGCTGAAGGTCAGGGCTCCCTGTATTAGGAGTGAATATCACAACAATACCATGATTTCATACTGTAAAGCCATATTCCTGCATATCTCAATCTACAGGGGATGTAGGCATGGGTACATCATAAGATCATGGTGGCCATCCAGCCACAGGTGGAGAATATTCCACCAGATCAGGTATGTATAGCTTATGCAGGGATTAAGGGCATAGGTATTCAAATACAGACAGACTGTACTATTTTACAGATTTTGCTGGGGGGTACATCTTCACCTCATCAAAGCCATGAAATGGATTGCTAGGGCATTGGCTGAGTATG
>NC_056750.1:127198160-127246438 GCF_019279795.1 Protopterus annectens
CCTGCTTTTTTTGTAATAATGTGAGCATCTGTTTTTTTTTTTTTAGAGCAAGCTTTATGATTTCTTTAAATATTTTACCACTGACATGGCTCCTTGACTTAATCAAATCCTACTGGTGGACATTTCCCCCCACTAAAATTAGCATCTTCTCCTAAAACTGTTAATAAGATTACTCCCCAGGATTCAATAAATGAATTTCTCTGTGCAGGAACAGTGTAGCCACTCCTGCACGGTGGAATGCATCACAGTCAGCCAATCATACAGGCAGCATCTGCAGCACAACAGTATAAACTATGGAAACACCTTACAGTCTGTTTTTTCCCCACAAACTCTGCACCATTGGTGTACACACACAGGGGAATTTTAACTGGAAAAATGTTAGAGGCTGCCATTGCTTTGATCTATCAGTATGTGCTAGAGGCTGAGGGTGGAGAGGAGGATAATGCTAACAACCACCACAGACCAAGGAGGAGGAGAACAGTGTTCAGACCCAGGGTAACGTACCAGGGGCTACATGATCTGGAGATAGTAGAGTGCTACAGGGTGGACAGAGACATACTTCAACAAATCACCAAGGTGTGCCAGCCTCAACTCAGACCTAGAGCCAAAAAAGGGGAACCCATCCCAGTGGATACCAAGGTATGTGTAACCTTAAGAATTAAGAATTCTTAAGAATTCTAGCTACAGGATATTTTCTGAAGACCTACTGGGGACATCATGGGGGTCTCACAGGCATCTGCATCCAGAGTACTCCACCAGTTCCTGGATGCCATGCTACAACATGCCTGTGAGCACATTTACTTCCCCAACACCCATAAGGAGAGGACCAGCAATATACGTCTCTTCCACCATGTAGCAGAATACCCAGAGGTACTAGGTGTGATAGACTGCAGGGAAAGTACCTGTAACTAGAATTCTAAAGGCTCCCAGTGGATACCAAGGTATGTGTAGCCTTAAGAATTCTAGTTACAGGTACTTTCCAAAGACCTACTGGGGACATCATGGGGGTCTCACAGGCATCTGCATCCAGGGTACTCCACCAGTTCCTGCATGCCATGCTACCACATGCTGGTGAGCACATTTACTTCCCCAACACCCATGAGGAGAGAACCAGCAATACGTGTCTCTTCCACCATGTAGCAGAATAACTGGAGGTACTGGGTGTGATAGACTGCATGCACATCCATGTCAAAGCACCATCTGGTGAACAGGGTAGAGCCTTGCAGTACTCTCCAGCCAGATGTGTGCACATGTTCATAGTATGTGCCATGTTACACAATATGATCCTGTGGAAACAGCTGCAGCAGGAACAGCATGGGGAAGGGCCACACAGCCCACCACCACTGCCCAGGTCCCCGCAGGCACAGAGGGACTCAGAGGAGGAGGCTCCTGAGCCTGCTCCTGTAGACAGACAGAGGAGTGTCCAGTATGCTCAGGCCTTAGCAAAGAGACAATGCATAGCACACATGCTGACACTATAGGGATCACAGGGACTGACACCTCTCTTTGTCTTGCACACACAGTAAAGTGGATGACACACACATCACATTACCTATAATTTACCATGTAGAGGCAGTGTATTGCATGTATCCAACATAGCTGACCCTCAAGCACCATCCTCACAACTGCTGCAGGCACAAGGTAAGTCAGTCTTCTTAACAATAAATGAATGGATTTATATGTTTTGCTAGCATATCGATGGTAATGCTGCATGCATGTAAGGGAATTGGGTGGCCTACTGAGATAGCAGCACACAACTGACAGCTATGTGCGACACTAGGAAATGTTTGCCCAAAACTGGCCTCCATACACTATGTAGTAGTACCCAAGGTGGCAAATCCCATTGCAGTATGTGTGTCGGGACAACTAACTGGGGGTTATAAGTCACAGGCATGGATGTCAGAGTGGGGGTCCCATACCCACCCCTTACACCCCCACAGCAAGTTAGCTGTAGAAAACCAGAGGGAAATGTCTGATAAAGCACACAAATGGTGGCAATGTTGAATTACCCCCCCCCTACAGACTCACACAATGATAGCACAGCAGGACTCAGAGTTGCAGTAAGGCTATGAAAGGTAAGAAGTCTGAAACTCAAATGTATGCAATTACAATCTGACCTGTGCTCTTTACTGAGGTAAATGTAACCAAAATGCAAAGCAAATATCAGCACAGTCTATGCAAATGTGTACAGTTGACAGGCTTGCCCCACAATATACCCACAGAAATGCAGTAACGTGTATGTTTGCAGGGAAATAGCAGCATAGCACATACTGGCAAGGCTGTACCAATACACATGAAAATATGTTGCCTGTCCACAATATGCAGCTGTCAATGATCTATGTGTAGTTAATACTGTCAGGATCTGGCCAGAACATTCTCCAGGCAGTTGTCTTGTACTGCCATAGGTACAGTGCTGCCTTTGACAAATGCCATGTGCAGACAACTGCAGTGCCAACTGTTATGCATGTCGATGACACCCACTGCTCTGCTACTGACATACCTTGAAATCACAGTGCTATGTGGAATATACTACAAATATATAATGGACATCTTGAAGGATGTGTACCTGAGGTGCTAAGACTTTTGTGAATATAACTTCTTTTTGGTAATGTTGCCAGTGGTTATTCTCAATAACCTTTTTCTTATGTTTGCTTTTACATATAATGGACATGCCGGCACAGTAGAATGCACTCTGTACCCACACCCATAACTCCCAACCTCTGACAGCAAGCTATTTGGACAAGGGCAGAAATAAAAGTGGAACAAAGGCACAATGATAGGCATGTGTTATAAATATTGCCCTTACATACTGAGAAAGTTGGTAGCGGGAGGGGTTTACAGTAGCGGGAATCGTCTGAAGGTTATGTAGTCTGAAACAGTAATGTTGGTCATTATTTTGTAACATAACTCTTCAATTATATGTAACTAACTTGCCATAAAACAACAAGTTTACATAGACATGATGAAACCTCTAACCAAACACCTGGACAACTTGCCAAAAAATGTACAGGTGAGAAGCATGGCCACACAAGGATATGACATCTCAGGTTAGAAAGATCAAGCAGGAGTTCCCCAGCCAGTATATCACCAGGTTGCTGGACTGTTTACACAGCGCATCATCACTCAACTGGCTGTTGCCACAACTCACAAATAGCCTTGTTGGGCAAGAATAGACATAGCTGCCCTCATAATATTGATCTATGCATCATACAACTAGTATTTCTCTGGTAAAGCACAGTGATGATCTGAGGATGTCTGCCACTAAGTAATGCCACAATACGTTGCAGTGTCAGACTACATATATGTCAGAAAAAAAAATTCTGTTAAACAAACCCAGTACCCTGAGGAAAGTCCTGTGTGCTCCTGTGAGGTATGGCTGTAGCACACAAAACCCTGGACTGGAGTACACCTATCTCTAGAATGGAGTCCCACTCTAACTATAGAAGGTCATGCTGGGCATGGTCCTACACTTAGAGAATCACAGGACATGTTGGAACCCACATCAGAATATATGACTGTATTGTGTGTATATATATATATATATATATATATATATATATATATATATATATATATATATATATATATATATATATATGTCTGTGCATATAGACAGCTATGTACAACTTAACTGTCCCCACACACACACACACATATCAGACAGGATTACCCTCAGCTAGCTGTAGATGGCCCATATCTGATATATCTGCACCTGTTGCATGAGATACACACACATATATATGGGCAACATATGTCAAGCATACACACACATAGATGTGGGGAAGTGAGAGACAGACAGTGATAGAGACAGAGATAGACAGAGGGGGACACGGACAGAGTGAGTCACACACACAGATACCCTGAATGGCATACAGTGATGGCCTGCTGTGGACAATGGCATACCAGTTGTAAACAGTTGCACGTGGCAGCATAAAAGGTGAGCCCCATTGTGTAATAGTACTGAGGTTGTGTTTATAATATCACATCACCTGCGTGTGTGTGTGTGTGTGTGTGTGTGTGTGTGTGTGTGTGTGTGTGTGTGCGTGTGTGTCTGTAGTTCTAAGTATTAGGAGACTGTTCACACTCAGTACACTTCACACTGCCCTACTTCACAAGATCTGCTGCTGTCATTCACCTTAGAAGTAGCATTGAACACCAATCACACCTATAAGCTCTGTAGTGCATGCGATGACTGGGTAACACTATAGTACCAATAACTAGATAGGTAGGGGGTTCTAATCTCAATGCTGGCAACTGTGTGTGTGTGTGTGTGTGTGTGTGTGTGTGTATGTGGGACAGATGTGTGTGTGACAGTTTTGTGTGCAAGAGTGAGGGAGTGTGTGTTTATTTGTAGGTGAAAACAGTTTAGGCCACTCCCACCCACAGCACTTCCCAGTGCCCCACTTTATCAGTCCTGCTGATGTCATTCTCCTTATCAGCCCCTTTGTGCAGCTGTCAGCCCAGTAAGCTTTGTAGTGCATGCGATAACTCTGTGACACTATATTACACATCACTAGATATGCAGGGAATCTACTCTCAGATCCAGCAAATGTGTATGTGTAAGTGTGTATGTTTGTAAGAATAAGTATTTTGATAAGTTTCCTACCCAGTACCCCATTTTATCAATCCTGCTGATGTCATTCCCCTTATCAGTGCCTTTGGCCAGTCATCAGCCCAATACGCTCTGTAGCACATGTGATAACTGTGTGACACTATAGTACAAATATCTAGATAGGCAGGGGTTCTACTCTCAGATCCAGCAAATATAAGTGTGTATGTTTGTAAGAAGAAGTATTTTGATAGGTTTCTCACCCAGTGCCTCACTTTATTAGTCCTGCTGATGGCATTCCTCTTATCAGCAACTTTGACCATTTGTCAGCCCAGTAAGCTCTGTAATGTGTGTGATAACTGTGTAACACTATAGTACACGTTACTAGATTGGCAGGGGTTCTAATCTCAATACTGGAAAGTAAGTGTGTGTGTGTGTGTGTGTGTGTGTGTGTGTGTGTGTGTGTGTGTGTGTGTGTGTGTGTGTGTGTGTGTGTGTGTGTGTACGTGTGTGCACGTGTGTGTGTGTGTGTGTGTGTGTGTGTGTGTGTGTGTGTGTGTGTGTGTGTGTGTATGTGTGTGTACCACCCTGTACACTTCCCATCACCCTACTTTATGAGCCCTGCTGATGTCATTCACCTTAGAAGTACCTTGGGACAAGGTGAATTCATATAAGCTCTGTGGTGCATCTGATAACTGCGCAACACTATAGTAGAAATAACTAGATAGGTACAGGTTCTAATCTCAATACTGGTGACTCTGTGTGTGTGGGTTGAGAATCATATAATTTGTGGGTTATACCATTTTGAGTTGTGTACCACCATGTACACTCCCCATCACCCTACTTTACAAAGCCTGCTGATGTCATTCACCTTAGAAGTACCTTGGGACAAGGTGCATTTATATAAGGTCTGTAGTGTGTCTGATAACTGAGTAACACTATAGTAGACATAACTAGATAGGTAGGGGTTCTAATCTCAATACTGGTAACTTTGTGTGTATGTGTGTGTGTTTGGGTTGAGAATAATATCGCATGTGCGTTATACTATTTTGAGTTGTGTACCACCCTGTACACTTCCCATCATCCTTCTTTACAAGGCCTGCTGATGTCATTCACCTTAGAATACCTTGGGACAAGGTGAATTCATATAAGCTCTGTGGTACATCTGATAACTGCATAACACTATAGTATACATAAATAGATAGCTAGGTGTTCTAATCTCAATACTGGTAACTGTGTGTTTGGGTTGAGAATCATATCACGTGTGGATTATACCATTTTGAGTTGTGTACCACCCTGTACACTTTCCATCACCCTACTTTACAAGGCCTGCTGATGTCATTCACCTTAGAAGTACCTTGAGACAAGGTGAATTCATATAAGCTCTGGGGCACATATGATAGCTGTGTAACACTACAGAAAACATACCTAGATAGGTAGGGGTTCTAATCTCAATACTGGCAGCTGTGTTTTTGGGTGACGATTATATCCTGTGTGGATTATACCATTTTGATGTGTGTACCATCCACACCTGTTTACCACTTCCTGATGGCATTACTTTATATAGCATGTTAATGGCATCTGCCTCACATGCAGCATGTTAAATCATTGTACAGGCCATTCCAGTCATCTGTACGGATGTCTATGGAATATCTAAATGTTTGCAATTCATATGTGGTCTGTGTCCCCTAACAATGGCCATGATATTGATGCCAAATAGGTCACAGTTAGTGTACTGACACACATGCCAGCATCAGATATCATACCTGACTGAAACATCCTTCTGATACAATGTCTGTTAGCCTATCACTTGTCCAGGCTTGTAGGAGCAACAGATGACTCCAGTTGTTATTTCTGGTAGGTTATCTCACCATCCATTAAGGCATTCACAACATTACGTGTTGTGAGAGGTAGTGGGTTATGTCCCATGCATATAATCTATGTGGGGCATGTCATGTGTATGTAACACTATAGTATATTAAAGTGGATATGTAGGTTTATGAATCTGTCCATTGTCGTTACTGTATGCACATCTGCTGTGCCAGTCTTTACTGTGTGTATGCAAAGGATATGCCATTTTGTCTCCTTTTTCCACCCTGTGAACTCAGGAATACATACCACAAACATGTCATACACAGTACCATGCATGCCTTCAACTGCATCATGGTTGAGTGTATGGGAAAGAAATGGCAGGGGCAACAGGTGCTGACACATGAATCTGTTGCAGTCAATCTAATGGCTAAGCTGGTGAGGGACCTACTGACAGTACTCCAGTAACCTGTTCCACATGTATGAGACTGTGGTACTACATAACATTGAGGTGATATGTCTGACGGCTACTTGTCTGTGACAAGGGGTATGTATGCCAGGTCACACTGTCTGACAACAGTGTCTATCACACACTGTTGCATGCATACACACCTGGTAAACATGCATGTAAAGCTGTACCTTGGCTATGAGATGGTCAGTGTATTGCCACTCTGCCATACTCCATGTTGGTAATGTCTGCAGGGCCACAGCCTGCAGACACACAGACATCAGTAACACAAACAGAATATAGAGGTCAAACTACATTCAGTCAGTGGTACTAATAGGAATAATGCATCATGGCTAATAAGGCACATACACCTTTATGTGTACCCATAACAACTGCAAGCAGACAGCACCTTACACAGTACTGCATAGCTACACTGTACTATATTCACCCTGTGCATCAGACTCATATTAGCCTGCCACTGCATCGATGGTATGGATGACAGAGATGTGGCACATGTATCATCATATGCACAGGGTGTGGTGTGGGTTTGCCAGAGGCCTAGGCTGGGCCATATGGTTGATATCCATGTGTGTGTGTATGTGTGTGTGTGTGTGTGTGTGTGTGTGTGTGTGTGTATGTGTGTGTGTATAGAAAGGTATCCTATAGATGGGCTGTGTATGTCTGGAAGTGACTTGCCTGTGATAGACATGTGTGTGTGTATGTATGCACACGGTCACGCCATGTAGCTGACCTACACAGGGGTATGTTGGACAGCTGTGGACCATAAATGTCAGGGTGTCCAGTTCACCATTTCCACAAACACTATTGAAAAACAGCAACTTCCATAAAAAACACAAGTTCCACCAACACCATGCCAGTAAAGCGTTTATTGCGATCTGGTACCTCGGCCTTTCGCCTTCAAAGGATCACAGATACAAAGTGCTGTTAACTGTTTATTTATACAAAAAAATTAAGTTAATCAGCACTAATTATTCAATTAACTCATTACATCATTTTATAATCAAGTTTTTAAAGTGCTCTACAGTGTTTATTTTCTTATATATATCTAGAGTTCACCATCTCTGGCCACGGACATATGAACTGGTCCTGCTAGGTGTCTTACTGACATCACCAGGCCCAAGGCCAAATGCAGTACTGCTTCCTACTGCTGTCTGCTGAATATGTGTCCCTGATGGGACCATCCAGGACCATATTCCCATAGCCTGCTCCATTGTGATGTGGACTGCAACTCGCCTTTGGTAGTGCTGGTGTCACTGTCACTACGGGAGTGTGAAGGTGCATGGCACCATAGACTCTAAGCTGATGTTGGTGCTGAGCTACATCCACATGGCCGATGTCCATCTCCCACCTCATGCTCTAGCACAGGTATGCCACGGTCGAGGGTTGCCAAGGTCTCACCCCACTGTGTATTCATGACCTGAGTATTTTGGTGTGTGGCATCAACAAGGTCACATATGTCACCATGTAAATCAGGAAGAGTTGCATCCAGCACCCTGAGTATTTGTCTGGTGTTGCATTCACTATGTGCCTATGCATCCATGACAGCCTGAAGCATGCATCTGGTGACACCTGCTGTGGCACTTGCGACAGTGGCTTGATAAGCAGCAGTCTTCCTGCGAGCACCCCAGTCCATCCGCCTGTGTGGACCTCGCCTGCACTCTGGCTATGGACAATGCCTACACTCACACCTGCCATAGTCACCACACTAGCCTGTTCCATGGCACCACCTGTCAACTGTCCATCATCTGTGGCTGCTGAGGATGGGGCATGTGCTGGGACATTGTTAATGACTGTGGGATGCCAACTTATGACACAGATTCAGCCCCTGACAACACCACCTGTGCTTGAATATGACCATCGTCATTGCCAGAGTCTGCAGAGACACTGATATCAGATATTGAGTGGGAGGGACTGTGACCACCATGACCACCTGTGGGGAAAAGACAACATATGTAAATTAATAAAAAAATGAAAAGACCAATGGTTAGACCACAGCTGAAGATAAAAATGGAATAATCCACGTCAGGAAATAAATCACTTGCAGCTTCACAGTAGTGCCCTTTATAAAACCAAAAGTTGTAACTGAGATGTAGTAGTCAAGGTAGGAAACGGTTCACTTGCAGTTTCACACCACTTTATTAAACAAGAGTAAGCACTTTTGTGATCTAAGTCAGATGATCGCTTCTTCAGACTCATAAAAACAGTTAAAACATTGATATTTAAAATATGGTTCAACCAGTGAAAACACATATAGAACTATGGCATAGACTAATTAAAATTGCATACATCAGTACATTAATTTGCCTTATATTCTGCATAAGATGAAATAAAATATACATATAACAGACACATTTTATGTAATAATCCATATTACTTAATGTTTTAGTGGTCTGGATTTTAAAAAAAGGTTTCAAGGAAACAGCATTGTTCAATCCAGGAGACCTATCTAACAGCATTGTTCAAACCAGGAGACCTATCTAATGGTGAAACCTACCCTGAATTACTTCAAAAATGGCAGAATTTAAATTTACAGCTTAGCTATGATTATATGCATTTGCTTATAGAATTTTTTAAACCACAAGAAAAAGAGCTAGCCAATGAGATAAAGAGGCTACAAGAACAACTGACTAATAATTTTCCTATAGAGGTACTAGGCAGTAAATTAGATGAACTTGCTGACAGTATACAGGACTATGATAAGAGTTTGCAGAATACTAAAACTAAAAAATTGCAAAGGGACCTCAATGACTTTCAATGTAAAGAGGTCTTTTCGTGGCCAAGAAGAACAGCTGTGAGTACAGAAAATGTAGAAAAAATGACTACAGTACAGATTTCTGAAAATTCAAATATGCATAGTACTGCCCCTTTAAATCAGAATCCCTTTGAGAACAGTGATGTCAGCACAGAGAGAGTATGTATAGAACCTCCCACATTTGAAAATGGTGGAATGGCAAAATAAACTTTCTAAATGGCTTGCACTAACAGAAGGATGGATTCCAGTGTTAATTCTGATTCAGTAGCTTTTTTGGAGCAAAAAGAAGCTACACAAACCTCAATCCTTCCATTTGTGTTAAAGAAGGCGCTGCCAATAAGAGACAGGTCGAGCAGCAGGAATCAAAGAGGGAGAACGCGATTACAGCAGAGAGAACGAGTGACTCCTGCATATATGAACACCAGGAGCAAGAACCAACAAAAAACTTGGTAATTAATATATCTAGCTTTTCTTTAACTGATGCACAAGCCTTGTTGTTAAATAGAGGCCTGAACTTTATTTCAGCACAGAAAACAGTATTAACTGATTTATTAAAAGAGCTGAAGTTATTTTCTCGTAACCTAACACTTAAAACCATGTTTAAAAGAAATGTATTTGATAATATGTTTAAACAACCTAGTGCCTTTGTACCCAAGATACATCCCACAGTTGAAACTTTCACTAATGTGTGTGAGCATGAAATTAGAGATGCATGCTAAAAATCTGCCACCTAGATTTTATAACTTGAGTAAATCAGAAACTGAAGCACTGTCAGAACTAAAGGATTCTCACAGCATTGAAATTAGGCCCTGACAAGGGGCAGTGTAGTAGTAATGGATAAGGTTTTTATTACAAGAAAATGATGGAACTTTTGAATGATACAGATACTTATGTTGAACTAAATGTGAGACAAGTACAAGGTATAATCGACAGAATATCTGTATATATTTTTGACTTATTGATTACTAATTATGTATCAGAGGAATTGTTTGACTACTTTCAGATAGAACATCCAACTATACCCATTATTTATGGTCTACCTAAAATTCACAAAGACATCACACAGCCCCTATGAGACCTATTGTATCCAGTAAAGGATGGGCCACAGAAGCCATCTCAATTTATATTGAACAAAATTTACAAATAGTCCTAAAATCATGTGAGACTATACTAAGGGATACAAAGGCATTTCTGTGACTGTTATATAATAAGACCAGGAATATTAATAGAAATTATATGTTTGTGACAATGGATGTCACTTCACTGTTCACAGTGATACCGAATAAATGGGGTATTGAGAAAATACGTGATATTCTGACCTTGAAACAAGTTTTTCAAAGCACTAAGATTAA
Organism: Protopterus annectens; assembly: GCF_019279795.1. Classification (NCBI taxonomy): domain Eukaryota; kingdom Metazoa; phylum Chordata; order Ceratodontiformes; family Protopteridae; genus Protopterus; species Protopterus annectens. The sequence goes on from NC_056750.1 coordinate 127,209,092, forward strand.
TTTGATATGTGAGTTGCTTGTTATTGTCCTAGAAAATAATGTCTTTATATTCAATGACAAGTTTTATCTACAGAAAGTTGGTGTAGCAATGGGCACGGCTTGTGCTAACAGCTACGCCAACTTAGCTTTGGCTGCATGGGAAAAAGATCATGTATTAAGTGCTAGCAATAAATATGCTGGCAAAATTGTATGGTATATACGTTTTGTAGATGACGTCTTCCTGTTATGGGATGGTACTAGTGAAGAGTTGCAAGAGATGGTGGAGTACTTACATAGCACCACTGAATTTTTAAGATTCACTAGTCAACATTCCAGGGACTCTACTGAGTTCCTAGATGTTTTGGTTAAGAAGACAGCATTAGTTGAACTTACAACAGGGATGTATAGAAAATCTATATGGAGAAATAGTATCTTACATAAGACTAGTATGCATCCAACATTTGTACACAAAAATGTAGTGAAAGGACAATATATGAGAATAAGCCGCTTACATAATACAGATGAAGGCTTTGTGAAGACAATGACTATATTAGAGAAAGACTTCTTAAACAGAGGTTATAGTAAGAAAGACATAAATGAAAGCTCTAAATATACCATTGAAAATAGGGATGGGAGATGTAAACCGCTCTTCTCAAATACTATAGAAGATGTTAAAAGCAAGGAAGGTCATGATTTTAAAGTTAGATTCCCTATAACTTATTCAAGTGACATCAGAAGGTTCTGTAATATTTTTGAGAAGAATTGGAATGTTTTATTGTCAGATCCTGACTTGAGAGAATTGTTAGAAGATAGACCCAGCTTTTCTTTTAGAAATAAGAGGTCCTTAAAAAGGCAACTCTGTTATAAATCCAGAAACAATGAAAGAAGGATCCTATCTGATAGGCAAGGGACTTTTCCTTGCAGAAATTGTACAGCATGTGACTATTTATATAATAAATCTACATATAAACATCCTACACTAGGATTTATAATTGATATAGATTTTTATGCTGACTGCAGAACACAAAATTTGGTTTATTTCAGCTTCTGCATTGTCTGTCATGCCTTTTTTATAGGCAAAACCAATAGGTGTCTAAAGGAACATATCCTTGAACACCTTAGAGATATAAGAAATAAAAAGACACAAGTGCTTTAGCAAAACATGTGGAAGAAGAAGATAGGAAACATATTTTTAATTTCATGGTTTTAGAAATAATAAATAAAAGTAAGAGGGAGGTGATATAAGGAATAAGGTAGAGGAAGCAGAACAAAGATGGATTTTATTACTTCAGGCAGATAGGTCTCCTGGATTGAACAATGCTGTTTCCTTGAAACCTTTTTTAAAATCCAGACCACTAAAACATTAAGTAATATGGATTATTACATAAAATGTGTCTGTTATATGTATATTTTATTTCATCTTATGCAGAATATAAGGCAAATTAATGTACTGATGGATGCAATTTTAATTAGTCTGTGTCATAGTTCTATATGTGTTTTCATTGGTTGAACCATATTTTAAATACCAATGTTTTAACTGTTTTTATGAGTCTGAAGAAGCGATCAACTGACTTAGACTGCGAAAGTGCTTACTCTTGTTTAATAAAGTGGTGTGAAACTGCAAGTGAACCGTTTCCTACCTTGACTACTGCATCTCAGTTACAACTTTTGGTTTTATAAAGGGCACTACTGTGAAGCTGCAAGTGATTTATTTCCTGACGTGGATTATTCCATTTTTATCTTCAGCTGTGGTCTAACCATTGGTCTTTTCACTTTTTTTTCACTTGAGGTGTATACCAGGTGTTTATCCAGCTTTTGTTTTCTTTCATATGTAAATTAATACCTGCACTCTACCATTTGCTGCTACACATGCACACACACACACACACACACACACACACACACACACACACACACACACACACACACACACACACACACACACACAGGTGAGATGGCAGAGAGGCATTACACAGACCTTAAAATAGATAACTGGTGACATTCACAACACAGTCAGAACACTAGATACACACCCTGGACAGGCCCTCAACATCATGCAGTGCAGCCCTTTCCACTTACTGTTACAACTTATATACACCTCAGCGATATGTGAGTAGTGTTAGTAGATGATGGGCCTTCAAGTAGCACACAGTGCACCCATGTACACATAATTTCTGTTAACTTGTATAGCACAGTGGCAATTCCTACAGAACATACCTCTCAACTGTGCAGAGTGTCGCTGAATGTCTACATGTGTGGCTCATATTTCTGGTCTGTTTGTCATAAATCCTGTATATGTCTGACACATTACTGGGATGATATGAGGACTGGTATCACTATTTAATGACATATTTTGAGTCTCACACTTCAAAACCTGAAGTACATGTATGTTACAATGGAACCAGTTACACTAACAACCTTCTAAGCTTACAGTGGATATGTGTAGACACCGCTGTTAACATGCCAGGTTTGTCTGATATATAACATGAGACCACAGAAATCATGTGATAAAATTTCCCACCTTTAATGTGACCTATAACCTGTGCAATCCATTTGAAGAACAAACACATCGGTTAGGGGTAACATGTAGAAGTTGAAATATGTACAATAGGTTGGTTGCATGACTGTGCACACCCTTAAACTAATACTTAGTTAAAGCACATTTTTATTTCATAACAGCAGTCAGTGCTCTTGGGAAGGTGTGTATCAGCATGGCACATCTTAACTTAGCAATATTTGTACAGTCTCATAGGTTGGTACTAGGTTATCGGCCCTAGGGCCTATATAAGCCTAGCCATAACAATTTTCTGGATATTTCTTCCCACAATATTTACTTCCCTGGACCCCTGTCTAGCAAGGTGACTGACATGATCCCTGGGGTGAATTTCCTATCTCCTGTCCAATCGTCAAGGTTCCTTTTGAAGAGGGCCAAGGAGGTGCTCTGCTTGACATGTAAGGGCAGTCTATTCCAGAGTATGGGGAGTCTCTGGGTCAGGAATCTATCCCTCCAGCATGTTTTGTTCATTGTGATGACAAGGTTTAGATCCCTGGAGCATGTGGCTCTGAGAGATTGGGATTTCTTTAAGTGGAGCATGTCCAACAACTCAGGGTTTGACATGGCCTTGTATGTTAAGCAGAGATCGCCTTTGAGTAGACAATATGCCATAGAGTATAGCTGTAGTTTTTTTAGATGGTCAGTATAGGGCATCTGCTTTAGGCCTGTGATTCTTTTACTGAGGTATTTCTGCGGCCTTTCCAGCTGTTGCAGATGTCTTGTGAGGTACATACCAAATGGGGCGTTGTACTCTATAATGGGTCTAATGAGGGATGAGTACAGTGGGACAATGACCTCCTTTTTTCTGGATGAAAAGCCCTTAGTGATGAGGTGTGCCACACAGAAGGATTTCCTGACTACTGTGGCGATGTGGTTATCGAAGGTGAGATCACTGTCCACCTGTGTCCCTAAGTCTCTCATCACACTTTTGGTGTTTAGTGTAATTCATGGGTACATTGTTTTTCCCAAATGGGATAACTATACATTTCTTGGCACTGAGCTTCAGCCCATGGCTCTGGCACCAAGCATCTGTTTCTGTAAGGCTCTTTTGTAGAATATCCACATAATTTGGGGATTCAATAATGGCTCTCAGTTTGCAGTCATCTGTGAACTTTGTTAGCCAGAGTCCCTTAGTGTTGGCCTGTACTTCAGAGAAGTAGATGCCAAACAAGAGCTGTCACAGGACTGAACCCTGAGGTACTCCATTTGTCACTTGTCTGTTGCTGGATTTGGAGTTGGCCACTTTTACAGTCTGGGTTCTGTCAGTAAGCCAGTTGGCAACCCATCGAGTGACGTAGGGATTTATGCCCAGCTTAGTAAGTTTATCTATGATTCCAGAGTGGAGGATGGTGTTGAAGGCCTTGGTGAGGTCCAGATAGGCTGTGTGGACTGCCTTACCTTCGTCCACAGCTCTGGAGACTGATTCAAAGAAGTCATTCAGGTTCAGGAGACAAGATCAGCTCTTCACAAACCCAAACTGGGTGGGGTCCAGTGTTTGAAGGTTGCCAATGTCTTTGTTTATAAGCTTCATGATAATGCATTCCATGCCCCTGCAGATCAGGCTCATCAGACTGATGGGATGGTAGTTCCTGGGATCCAAGGTGGACCCCCCCCCCCTTGTGGAGTTGGATAACTGTAGCTGTGTGCCACTCAGTGGGCAGGAAGCCTGAGGTGAGGCTATGATTAACCATGACACTTAGGTGAGGTGCCAGTTCATTTTGAAGTTCATGTAGTACACAGCCTGGGATGTCATCTGGTCCCATGGATTCTGTATTCTTAGCTTTGGAGAGTGTGGTTTCTACCTGTGTGGCCATGATTACCAGAATTTGGCAATCTTTTGGTATTGAGATGGTCCCATTAGGGGATGAGAGGTGGGTAAAGTTAGCACTAAATCAATCTGCCAGGATATTGGCAATATCCTTGGGATCAGTATATTTAATGCCATTCTGTTGTAGCTCAGAGCATATCTGAGCATTGCCACTTAGATTCTTGACATAACTATAGAATGCCTTGTGGTTGTCTTTGGAATCTTTGACAATTTTATTTTTGTAATTAGCTTTGGAGGATTTTATGAGGGATCGCAGCTTGTTACTGAGGCTGCTAAGGGATTTTCCTCTTTTCTGCAACAGTTTCTTTCTTCTGTTGTATAGTGTGTTTATGGCAGGGGACCACCAGATTGGCTTCCTTTTTTTGGAGGAGAGCGTCTTGGTTCTATTTGGGATGGCATGATTCATGCACAAGTGGATGTGCTTGTACAGTGCCTTAGTGTAGGATTCACCAGTCGAACTTTCAGCTCCAGTCTGCATGGGTGTCATGAAGTTTGTCACTTCTGACTTGAGTAGCATGAAGCTGGCTTTGGAGAAGTTTTCTATGGAAGTTTCCTTACTGGGGGGTGGGATGTGGATGTCAAGGGTGATTTGCTTATGGTCAGACCTGGACAATGAGTGGGTGACCACTGGTGTGGAGCATCTATCTCCCATGTTGGCAATGACCAGGTCTAGGATATTGGAGCCCCTGGTGGGACAATGGATTAGTTGATCCAGGGCATTGGAATTTATGAATTCCAAGAACCACTGGGAAAAGGTGTTGGTACCTGAGTAGTTTTCCCAGTTAATGGCAGGATAGTTGAAATCACCCAGTATTAGGGTGTTTGGTTGTTTCTTAATATTTTCTAGTTGTTTAGAAAGCTGTAGTGAGAATCTTGGGGCATGGTGGGGGATCTGTAGCAAGCTACAATTTGGATTGCAGTCTTACCTAGTGTTAGTTGCACCTGGAGAATTTCAGATGCATTGTGTTGGGCAACTAGCCTGGAGGTGTGAATATCCTTGGTGAATGTGGACACTCCTCCACCTTTAGTGTTTCGGTCTTGGTTTGGTGGCCGAAAAGTGTGGTAAGAGTTGTAGCCTGGTATTGCAGGTGTGTTCTCTGGAGCCTTGAACCAGGTCTCAGTTACTGCACAGATATCGATGTTCTCCATTTTTAGGAGTGCCTCAAGAGAGTGCATTTTGAGGTTTAGACTTCTAGTGTTGAGTAGCATTACCTTCAGATTTTGCTTGCTTGTATCTGTTATGGTGCTGGTTTTGTCCTTTAAACCTTTCCTAAAAAGGCACTATAGGGGTGGCAAGAGCTTTAGTCAGTAACCTGAATCCCAGGGGTGACAAGTGCAGACCATCTCTGGCAAAGCATCATGGTTTGTCGATCATGTTGTCCCAGACAGATACTGGATACCCGTTGAATGACACCAGAAGCTTAGCCAATTGCTGAAGTCAGTCATTTTGTCATTATACTGTGGTATCATTCTGGGTGAAGGCAGGATGCTACTCAGGGCTAGGGTCATATCTGCCTGGGCCACATGATCCGAGAGCTCTTCCATGTCTCTTTTCATGTAGTCCAGGGAGGTACGTCTCAAGTCATTCACTCCAACATGGACAATGACAGAGTTGTATTTGTACTTGTTGTGGAGTGACTTGAGTGCATGCGTTATGTGGCAGAGCCTGCCACCCGACAGGCAGCTGACTGTAATTTTCTCCTTGTTCAGCCTGGTGAGTGGGACATCAATGTGCCTGACTACAGAGTCACCTATGACTAAAGTGTTGGGTAGATTGTCTTGCCTTAGGGGCTGTTGTTGGGTGGCACACTGGTGTTGTGAGGTATGTGTCACTTTGGTTGTGACTGGTCTTTGTTTGTGTTTCAGCTTTGGAGGTCCATGTAGCTTGGGCAGGTTAATGGTAAGGGCTTCCACATATGTGGGTTTAGTGTTGCTATGTGTGGGTGTTGATGGCGTGGGTTTTGAATGGCTTTGTGTTGCTTGAGGTGTAGTGCAGGTGTTAACCTTCTCCTCTTGACTGTCTAGCACAATCTTGGCTGGAGAGAGCTTTGTTTCCAGTTTGGCTATGCAAGTGTATCTCTCGCAGGTTGTAGTGTTGGGTGGTAGGAGGACAGGGTTGTCTGTGTACATGAGGCAGCTCCTGTATTGCCCCAGTATGCCCAGATTCACCAGGTGGACAGGAGAAATCACCGGAAGCTGACCCTTGGACATGCCTGTTTAGGTGCTTTTTTGTAAAGTACAAGAGCTGTTTTCCCTTACCTTTGCAAGGTACTTTGCAATTATAGGCTCTTTAGTGCCTACAATTAATTTCTTCTTATTAACAAGGAGCATTGAGTGCTTGTATCAGTTTAAGGCTTCCTAATGCTTTCCAGCAGGTTCTAGAGCAAGTGCTAGTCACAGGGGTTCAAGATTTTTGTGCTACTGCTGAGAAACCAGCTAGTTCTAAGGGAGAATTTGAGGAGCAGACTTTTTGGCACCTGGAATAGTTTAACCGTAGCCTGGCGGTGCTGCATGATGCAAAAAATGCGCAAACATGCACGTCTGTAAGCCAAAAAGTTGAAAGGGATAGAAATCAGTCCAAAATGGTTAAAATTACAATTTCAGAGCTGGAAACCACTCCCCTAGTGTTAGACAGGCAGTACAATGCTCACTACTCCCACTGATAAGCAGTAGGACTTCCCTCTACCACAGCAAGGTCTGGATAGCTCTGAACACAGAAAATAAAAGTCCTGAAACCAGCAAAGCCTCGGATCTGGACTATACTAGCTAGGAAAGGCGGAAAATGAGCAAACAAGATAGTATTTTTTTTTTTTGTTTAAACAGGCTAAACAATGCAATAATACACTAAATAAACACAGAAAGGCTAACACACTTGAGTGTGTAACCCTAAACAGTAAATACAATTACAACTCTACAAAATCAGCAATTTAAAACTTTTTAAATGAAGCAAGGCAAGTACACAACTGAAAACGATTTAAGAGGCAGTAATACAGTAGAATAAGTAGCTAGTCTACATATACAGAAAAGTCTATATATACTGCTCCTCCTCAGATAGCTCTGTGTGTAATGGCTGAAACACTCAAGTTAACTTCTTAACAGAAAGTTGAAACCTGAAACAACTTTAAAAAAAGTTCAAAAGACCAATGAGGTGCTTTTTCATAGCCATAGTCTATATATACAGAAAAGCAGCTAAAACACACTAAAACAATTCAGATGCAGTGCAACCTAGAGCAATTGAGTTGTAGCAATATTAAGGCAGATACAGTTTTAATAAATGCACTAAAATATACTCTATATTTCCAAAATGTTTGAGAAGCACAGTCAGAACACACGGATATTCAGACAATTTTTTCTCCCTTACAGAAGCCCTCCGACTCCGTCAGATTGCGAGGGCATCACTTCTGTACAAGCCTCTTCAGGGCACCCCACAAATTCTCTATTAGATGTATGTGTGAACTGTGGCCAGGCCATTCCAAAACATTGATTGTCTTCAGATGAAGACATTCTGTTATGGATTTTGAGGTATGGTATGGGTCAGTGGTGTGTGGAAAGGATAGGTCCTCTCTATCCACAGCTTTCTAGCAGACACATGAAGATTTTGGGCCAAAAGGGACTGGTATTTTGAACTATTCCTAATCCCCACCACCTAGGCTATAGGCCCACTTCCAGCTTATGTACAGCAACCCCAAAGCAGGAGACTGCCATCATCATGCTTTACCATGGGGATAGTGTTCTTTTGGTGATGCACAGTGTTGTTCTTGTGCCAAACAAACCTTTTGGAATTGTGGCCAAAAAGTGCAATCTTGGTCTCATTACACCATAACACATTTCCCACATGCTATTGGGGGACCTGATGTATTTTTCTTGAGAAATTTGCCAGACCTGGATGTTGTTCTGTGTGTGAGAAGGCTTCCATCTTCCAAACCTACCCCATTGGCCAGACATGGTGAATACGGGAGATTGTTGTTACATGTAGTACACAACTGGTACTTGCCAGTGATTCCTGCAACTTCCATAATGTTGCTGTAGGTCTCCTGGCAGCCTCCCTGACCAGTTTGGTTCTTGTCTTTTCCACACATTTGGAGGGATGTCCAGTTCTTTGCAATGTCACTGTTGCCCTATATTTCCGCCACCATTTGATGACTGTCTACACTGTGTTCCATGGCTTATGTAATGCTGTGGAAATGTATGTGTACCCTTCTCTGGACTGATACCTTTCACAAATGAGATCCCTTTTCTGCTTCTTAAGCTGTATGCAAACTATGGGTGTTGCTGTAGCAGGCAACTGAGTACATTTAGGATAATCCTGGTAGGACAGCTGACTGTTATTTGCTGTTAATCAAAGAGTCTCTGTAATTGATGGCAGGTGTGTACTCAAGAAGACGTAATGCTGTAATAATAATATCAAAAGCTGCTTCAACATAGTATTAGCTTCAGCCTGTGCAAGTATGCATCTAGCTTCTTGTAAGTTTTTTTATATGTCATAATTTTTCCTCTAAAAGATTTGTTTGTTTTACAATTGAATTATAGGTCACATGAAAGGTTAGAAGGGTTCAGAAATGTGTTATTGTGCTCTCGTGTTTGTATTTCAGAAATACCTGGCATTCTAACAGGTGTGTACACCATTTATATGCACTGTATAACACTAATTTATAAAATGTGTCCCTAGTTTTGGGCCTTTATTCCCCCATTTTGTCAGTCTTTGTCCAGATGTCTTGCAATGACAGGTTGTGAGGTATGCTACAGATATGTGACATTTCCTCCAAATAGGCCCCTGTGATGACCACTGTGATGCAATGCAGTTAACCCCACCACAAGTGCATGCAAATATTGCAAAATAGCTGAGAGTAGCAGTTGTGTGCATGGTCACATGCATGACCTTAACATGCCTGGGGTACTGGTGAGCCACAACAGGAAAATCCCATTCTCACCAGCTTAAGGTTGCTGTCCCGCATGCAGACCAGAGGTACCTATGTAGTTGTGAGGGACAGGTATAGTCAGCAGACTGACATTTGGCACTGGTACAAGATGAATGCTACGTGTCTGCACAGGTACAGTACAAGTTATGATAGTACACAATTTGCTGTCCCTTACCATAGATGTGCACTTGTGTGCATTACTAAACCCCACCCACAAATGTAGCTTGAACTGACATATGCATCTAGATACTCTATTGAAGACAGTATGACTGCTACATGAATAAACTGATGTGCACTGTGGCCTCACCTGGATGCTCCTCGCCTGTTGCCTGGGTGCCACCCACCTCCACGACTGGTGTTTCATGTGTTGGGTGTTGTGTGGTGGTTGCCCCAAGGTTGGTAAGGAGCTCCTCTGTTGCCATAAGGGGGCCTGTGTGGCTGGACCCTCACCAGTGACAGTATGGTTCCTGGCAATGGCAGCAGCTTTTTGCCGGGCACAACATATCAGGTCACTTACCCGATGCCTGACCTGATCATATGTGCAGCCATGGTGGCGAAGGTGTTCCACTCTGTGGGCAAGGTCACCCCACAGGTCAGTCCGCTCCCACAGATTTTGTTGGCTTCGGCAGAACAGCACCACATGGTGCTGTATGTTTGCTTCAGTAATAGCTGCAGTCTCCTCTGCAATGTATGCCAGCTGATGCTGCTTGCCACCTGGAAGACATAAACAGGGAAACACATCACAGGACCTCAGAGATTGCCCAGAGTTATTTACAGAGAGAGCACATCAATACTGCCTATCATTAGCCACCACTCACAACCGTATCTTACCCCTTTCATCTATCAGCACAGTATGAACCTGCAGTGCACTCCTGGTCCTGATGTGTCATGTTCCCCCCAGTGAGGGCCAGTACATTGCATAAACTACCATCCATCATTCACATTTGTGTAAAGGGATGACAGTGGCCCTCTTCCTTGCAGATGGGGTGTCAATGGTGCTCAGGCTTTGCTTGCATACAGTGTGTGATGGAGCTGGAAGCATATGCCTGAGTTTATGTAGAATGCAGACAGGAATGTTCTCAGGTCTCATTGAGACTTGCTTTTGTTGACTTTGATTAGGCAGTATGCAGCTGCTCCCTGATAAGGGGAGGGGTGTGGGTGCTGTGCATATCCACCTACACTGATGGTGAGCCAGGGGGGTGATGTTTGCCCTAAACCTGTCTGCAGCAGGTTGGCTATAGCTATGGTGTGTGTGTGTATGTGATATGATTGACCACCATTACAGGGTGGGTTGGGTTGTTGCCTCTGAAATTGCAGACACGTGTGAAGACGGCCTTGTGATTGCCCTTGGTGGATGTGTCCAATTTGTACTCATAGTTAGCCTTACAGTAATCCACCTGTGACCTTATATGCTCATTCAGACAAAGGCTGACTCACTGCCAAGTTGGTGCCTGCTCTACTCTGACCTATACAGCCGATATAGTAACCAATTATGTGGTTTGTTTATTGTTGCTGTCCAGCAAAGGGGATTACTCTATTTTGGTGGAGACAGGTTTTACAGGTAAGGTATTGCTGAGTCCATACAGCTTTGTCATTGGTCATATGGCTGTTTGTAGTAGGCATGGACACAAGGTCATAATACAGTTGGACATCTCTGAAATTTAAACCTGATAATCATGCTTATTCTAGTACCAATGTCTATGTCAGGGCAATGCAACAACCGGTAGCTGTAGAAATCTAACTCTGTTGGATGCACAGAAACAGAGATTACACAAGTGTACAAAATGTACAGCTTATTTACCTGACATTCTGCATCCCATGTCTGTTGTTATGAGGCAGCCAGGTACACCTACTCATACATAGCTGTGCACAGGTAACATCTGATATACATTTCTGTTCTATGTCAGTATGGCACACTGTATTTGCACTCTTGCTGATCAGTCATTCCTGTCAACCTGTTAGAGCAGGACATCTGGAGGATGCCACACATACATGGGGGGCAATGGTCCAAATTATTGACGCTCTTAATATTGCTGTAATAAACTTAAGTCATTCACACAAGTCATTTGCTAGCACAGTAGCCTTTGCATTCACAGACATACACTGGAAGATGGCCATTGCTCATATGGCAGGAAGAGAGGAGAAAGGCTAGGAGTGTGTTAGTGAGGGTAGGAACTTTTAATGTTGGCAGTATGACTGATATGGGACAGAGCTAGCTGATATGATGGACAGAAGGAAGGTTGATATATTGTGTGTGCAAGAGACCACATGGAAGGGGCATAAGGCTAGGTGTATCGGAATTGAGTCCAAATAGTTCTATCGTGGTGTGGATGGCAGGAGAAATGGTGTAGGGGTTATCCTGAAGGAACAGTATGGCAAGGGTGTTTTTGGAGGTGAAAAGAGTGATGTTAATAAAGCTGAAAATTGATGGTGTAATGATGACTGTTGTTAGTGCATATGCTCTGCTAATTGCGTGTGCAATGGATGAGACAGAAACATTTTGGAGTGAGTTGGATGAAGTGGTGATGACTGTACCCAAGACTGAGAGAGTGCTGATTGGAGCGGATTTCAATGGGCATGTTGGTGAAGGGAACGACGGGGATGCATAACTGATGGGTAGGTATGGTGTTAAGCAAAGGAATGCAGAAGGTGAGATAGTGGTGGAGTTTGCAAAAAGGATGGACATGGTTGTGGTGAATACATATGTTAACAAGACAGAGGAGCATAGTGTGACATACAAGAGTGGAGGAAGATGCACACAGGTAGATTATCTCCTATGCAGGAGAGCCTGTTTGAAGGAGATTGGAGACTGTAAATTGGTGACAGGGGAAAGTGTAGTTAGGCAGCATGGAATGTTGGTCTGTGGAATGACATTGATGATCAAGAATAGAAGGAGTGTGAGGGCAGCACCCAGGATAAAATGGTGGAAACTGAAAAAGAGTTATTGTGATGTTGACTTCAGGGAAGAGTTAAGACAGGCAGGGTGTGGCAGTGAAGAGTTACTGAATATCTGGGTAACTATAGCACAGCTCGTAAGGGAGATGGTTAGAAAGGTGCTTGGTGTGACATCTGGACAGAAGAAGGAGGATGAGGAGACCTGGTGGTGGAATGAGGAAGTACAGGAGAGTATACAGAGAAAGAGGTTGCCGAAGAAGTGGGATTGTCAGAGAGATGAAGAAAGTAGACAGAAATATACGGAGATGAGGTGCATGGCAAAGAGAGAGGTGGCAAAGGCAAAGGATAAGGCATATGAAGAGTTGTATGAAAGGTTGGACATTAAGGATGGAGAATAGGACCTGTACTGATTGGCTAGATAGAGAGACCGAGCTAGGAAGGATGTGCATCAGATAAGGGTGATAAAGGATAATGAGGGAAACATATTCACAAGCAAGGAGAGTGTGTTGAGCATATGGAAAGAATACTTTGAGAGGCTGTTAAATGAAGAGAATGAGAGAGAGAGAGAAGGTTGGATGATGTGGGTATGGTGAATCAGGAAGTGCAACAGATTAGCAAGGAGGAATTAAGGATAGCTATGAAGAGGATTAAGAATGGAAAGGTTGTTTGTTCAGGTGACATACCTGTGGAAGCATGGAGCTATTTTAGGTGAAATGGCAGTGGTATTTTTAACCAGATTGTTTAATGTAATCTTGGAAAGTGGGAGGATGTGTGAGGGGTGGAGGAAAAGTGTTTGGGTACCATTTATAAGGATAAGGGTGATGCGCAGAGATGTAGTAACTACAGAGGGATAACATTGATCAGTCACAGCATGAAATTATGGGAAAGAATAGTGGAAGCTAGGCTAAAAAGGGAGGTCAGGATTAGTGATCAGCAGTATAGCTTCATGCCAGGAAAGAGCAGTACAGATGCAATCTTTGTTCTGAGAGTGTTGATGGAGAAGTACGGAAAAAGTCAGAAGGAGTTGCAATGTGTCTTTGTGGACTTAGAGAAAGCATATGACAGGGTGCCTAGGGAGGAGTTGTGGTATTGTATGAGGTGGGAGTGACAGGTGCATTTATGGTGGATGTGGGATTACAACAGGGTTAAGCTCTGAGCCCTTTCTTATTTGCAGTGGTGATGGAAAGGTTGACAGACCAGATCAGACAGGAGACCCTGTTGACTGTAATGTTTGCAGATGACATTGTGATCTGTAGTGAGAGTAGGGAACAGGCTGAGGAGACCCTGGAGAGGTGGAGGTGTGGTCTATAGAGGGAAGGAATGATGGTCAGCAGGACTAAGACAGAATGTGTGTGTGAATGGGAGGGAGGATAGAGGAATGGTGAGGATGTAGGGAGTAGAGTTTCAAAGGTGGATGAGTTTATAAATAATTGGGATCAACAGTTCAGAGTAATAATGAGTGTGGTGGAGAGGTGAAGAAAAGAGTACAGGTAGGATGGGGAGGGTGGAGAAGAGTGTCAGACGTGATTTGTGACAGATGAGTACCATTAAGAGTGAGAGGGAAGGTCTACAAGATGGCAGTGAGACCAGCTATGTTATATGGGATGGAGACAGAGGCATTGACAAAAAGGCAGGAGTCAGAGCTGGATGTGGCAGAGTTAAAGATGTTAAGATATGCACTGGGTGTGACAAGGGTGGACAGGATTAGGAATATGTATGTTAGAGGGTCTGCCCAGTGTGGACAGTTTGGAGACAACGCCAGCGAGTAGTGAGATTATGTAGGTTTGAACATGTGCTGAGGAGGGATGCTAAGTGTATTGGGAAAAAGATGGTAAAGATGAAGCTTCCAGGTAAGAGGAAAAGGGGAAGGCCTAAGATAAGGTGTATGGATCTGGTGATAGAGGACATGCAGGTGTTTGGTGTGACAGAGCAAGATGCAGTGGACAGGAGGAAATGGAGACAGATGATCTGCTGTGGTGACCCCTAATGGGAACAGCCAAAAGAAAGAGAAGATGTTGTAATGTCAGTCTTCACAAGTTGCCATTGGTTTGCCATCCATAACACAACTGTATGAGTAAATGACTAGAAATATGAGGCATACATATGGTCAGTGTGCATAACACTGGACAGTTGAATGGTATGAGCTCAGTATACCACATGCAGTTCAACACACACATATCTGCAACAGTATTTCACTATGCAAATACCCTGTATAGGTCTCTCACATTTCTGAAACAAACATGTATATCATAGTTGTATTCACAATTAACATATGGATATCTATGACATCCCAGTAGATGGCCTAGCAGTGTCACAGTCAGTATTGTTCAACGCACACTCCAGTAGTAGTCATATGTGAGTCATCCTTTCCTGGAGTGACTCAGGGGCCTGAGCTGTGATCTATGTCACTGCAGGCAGCTGAGTGTAGTTTCCCTAATGTGATGTTATGTCCAAATATTTGTAGGATGTACTGTTGCCTGGCCCCATATGTGTTGTGTATTCCTGACACATCAGTGGGATGCTGTGAGGATTTAAGTCACTAACTAGTGAAATATAATTGAGTGTTGGACTTGTGCTATTTCATTCAATATATGTTAGGAGAGAGATGAGGGTGTTACTGTAGCAACTGTGTCACCTTATCTACTACAGTATTTCAGATATGTCCCTATTTTCATGGCTTTCTCCCCCCACTTTGTCAGGCTTGGTCCAGATTTGTTGCACTAAGGTTTTCTGAGCCTACCTCTTGACTGGATGGTTTGTTTCAGAATGCCCAGGTTTATTGCTCATATTTCTGGTCTGTTCCACAGATTCATTATTTTTATTTCCCTGGTAAATCACTGTGATGATCTGAGGATTTCTGACAGTAAATGATGACATACATTTCAGTGTCAGAACTCACATCCTTCAGAACATGCATGCTGAAACAAACCCTGTCACTCTGGCAACATTCTACATTTATAAGACCAATATTTAAAATATGTCCCTAGTTTTGGCCCATTGCCCCCCCATTTGGACAGCCTTTGGCCAGATTTCTTGCACTAAGAGGTTGAGAGCTATGGTTCTGAGGTATGATTCCACTACATGTTATGAGTATATATATATATATATATATATATATATATATATATATATATATATATATATATATAAAATGTATATTTTATATGTATATCTCTATTTATATATTTTCCATATGTATTCATCTCCATACATATATAAATGTGTATATGTATACATACAAAACCTGTCTGATTCTACAGAATATTTTCCCCACTGTTGAGTGACTCTACTGCATATGTTTGAAAAAGCATCAGCAGTCCTTACCACTCAAATGGTGTAGTAGTACATTGCTCTGACTATGGTATACAGGGCCCTGGCCTTGATACTTGGCAGGGCTGATTATTTTGTTGCTATTCAGAAAAGTGGCTGATGGAAACAGACTGATTAAAGTAGTTTTAAGCAGTTGTAAGTGGGTTTGCGCGGGTTTGCACGACAATAAGCGATACCAACACACAGTTAAACTTACAGATGCTTAATCTGTGTTGATTTCACTTAGCATCTCGCAAACTTGCTTACTCCTGCTTACTCACACTTACACCTGCTCTAATTTGTTTAAAAGAAAAGAAAAAGGGGTGATAAGAAAGTGGTGAAAAAGGGGTATGCAGAGGGATGTGTAGGGCAGGTGTAGGGAAGGTCCATAGCTGTCGATTTCTTGTACAGCAACAGCTGTGCATTTGTACAGAATTTGGAGGTGAATTTGGACACTCAAACCCCAGAGAGAGGGGTGAGGACAACAGTAACTGTTGTCAAGCCAATTGGATCAGATTACATGTGCCCAGTGGACGTGTGTGAAATGGGCAGCTGTGTATGGGGTGACAATTTTGGGGGGGAACAAATGCCCTTTTTTTAAGGTGATAGTGGGATTTTGGGGAAGGATAGTAGGTAAAATTGGGAGATAAGTTGTGTAGGAAGACAGACAAGACAACAGACAGTGATGGTATATGACCCATGTGGGGGGGTAAACACTTTGGATGGGGAGAGTAGTTGGGAATTTAACACCCATGAGCCCCCAAATGGATACAGTGGGACTGAGTTCCCCACCCATGGGCAGTCACCACTGCACCTTCATGGCCCCAAAGGTGGCTGTGCTGGGGGCTGGACAGGAGGGGCAGGCTGACCCACAACATGTGCCAGGTGGCCCTCAATCTGGCCAGCTGAGCACCAAAGCTCTCTCCAATCAAGACTGAACTTGACAGTCAAGAGGAGAAAGTAAACACTTGCACCACACTACACTCATCACATAGTCTCACTAAATCTACACCACCAAAATCCACATATAGAAACACAAAAACATTCGCGGAGGCTCTTAATAATAATCTGCTCAAGCAAAAGAGACCTCCAAAGCAGAAATGCAAGCAACCTCCACCCCCCCCAACACAACCCAAATGACACATAGCCTGCAGACTCAGTGTGCCACTCAACCACAGCCAATAAGACAAAACAACATACTCAACACACTAGTCATAGATGACTCTATAGTCAGGCACACTGATGTCCCACTCACCAGGCTAAACAAGGAGAAGGTTACTGTCAGCTGCCTGTCAGGTGCCAGGATCCACCACATAACCCACACACTCAGGTCACTCCACAACAAGTACAAATATGACTCTGTCATTGTCCATGTTGGTGTGAACGAACTGAGATGTACCTCCCTGGACTACATGAAAAGAGACATGGAAGAGCTCTCTGATCTTGTAGCCCAGGCAGGTATGACCCTAGCCCTGAGTAGCATTCTGCCATCACCCAGAATGATGCTGCAGTACAAGGACAAAATTATTGACTTTAACAATTGGCTAAGCTTCTGGTGCCATTCTAAAGGGATCCAGTATCTGTCTGCCTGGGATGACATGGTCGACAGACCATGATGCTTTGCCAGAGATGGCCTGCACCTGTCACCCCTGGGACTCAGGATACTGGCTAAGGTTCTTGCCGCCCCTATAGTGCCTTTTTTAGGCAAGGTTCAAAGGACAAATTCACCACCATAACAGGAACAGGCAAGCAGAAACTGAGGGTGATGCTACTCAATGCTACAAGTCTAAATCTCAAAATGCACTCACTCAAGGCACTCCTTAAAATGGAGAATATTGATATCTGTGCAGTGACTGAGACCTGGTTCAAAGGTCCAGAGAGCACCCTTGCACTACCAGGCTATAACTCATACCACACTTTTCGGCCATGTAACCTGAACCTGAACACCAAAGGCAGAGGTGTGTCCATATTCATTAAGGATATCTACACCTCCAGGCTAGTTGCTCAGCATAATGAAGCCGAGGTTATCCAAATGCAACTAACTCTGAGCAAAACTGCAATCTAAATTGTATCTTGATCACCCACCATGCCTCAGGATTCCCACTCCTCTTTTCTTGATGTACTGGAAAATATTAGGGTTCAACAAAACACCCTAATAATGGGGGATTTCAACCACCCCACCATTAACTGGGAAAACTACTCATGTACCAACTCCTTCACTTAACGCTTTCTGGAATTCATAAACTTCAATGCCCTGGATCAACTTATCCACACCCCCACCAGGGGCAACAATATCCTAGATCTAGTCATTACCAACAGGAGTGACCGGTGTTCCACACCTGAAGTCAATGCCTCATTGGTCTGATCTGACCATAAGCTAATTACTCTAGATATCCACATCCTGCCCCCATCCCCCATTAAGGAAACCATGGTAAAAAATTTCTCCAAAGCCAACTTCATGCTTCTTAAGACAGAAGTGGTGAACTTCATGACACCCATGCAGATGGGCAATACAGTTACGACTACTGAATCCTACACAATTGCACTTTATAAGCACTTACATGAGTGCATGGATCATGCTATCCCAAACAGAACCAAGATGCTATCCTCCAAAAAAAGGAAGCCAATCTGGTGGTCCCCTACCATAAACAAACTGTACAATAGAAGGAAGAAACTGTTGCAAAAGAGAGTAAAATCCCATGAGTGGAGGAGCTCCCTGGTCAGCCTCAGTAAGAAGCTGCGATCCCTGATAAAATCCTCCAAAGCTAGTTACAAAAACAAAATCGCCACTGATTCTAAAGACAACCACAAAGCATTCTATAGCTATGTCAAGAATCTCAATGGCAACACTCAGATCTGCTCTGAGTTACAGCACAATGGCACTAAATATAAAGACCCAAGTGATATTGCCAACATCCTGGCAGATAGGTTCAGTGCTAAATTTACTCCCCTCTCACCCCCTAAAGATCCCATCTCTATACTGGAAAAATGCAATGTTCCTGTAATCACCGCTGCACAGGTAAAAACTACACTCTCCAAAGCCAAGAACACAGCATCCATGGGACCAGACAACATCCCAGGCTGCGTTCTACATGAACTACAGAACAAACTGGCACCCCACCTAAGTACCATGTTCAATCATAGCCTCACCTCAGGCTTTGTGCCTGCTGAATGGCAAACAGCAACGGTTATCCCACTCCACAAGGGTGGGAGCCACCACGGACCTCGGGAACTACTGCCCCATTAGCCTGATGAGCCTGGTCTGCAAGGCCATGGAACGTATCATCATGGAACTTATAAACAAAGACATTGGTAATCTCCAAACTCTGGACCCCACCCAGTTCGGGTTTGTAAAAGGCAGATCATGTCTCCTAAACCTGATAGACTTCTTTGAAGCAGTCACCAAAGCTGTAGACAAGGGTAAGGTGGTTCACACATCTAGATCTTGCCAAGGCTTTTGACACCATCCCCCACTCTGGAATTATAGATAAACTCACTAAACTAGGTATAAATCCCTACGTCACAAGATGAGTTGCCAACTGGCTCACTGACAGAACCCACACTGTGAAAGTAGCTGACTCCAAATCTGACTTCAGACCAGTGACAAAGGGAGTACCACAGGGTTCAGTCCTGGGTCCTCTCCAGTTTGGTATCTACTTCTCTGAAGTACAGGCTAACACAGAAGGCCTCTGGCTAATGAAGTTCACAGATGACTGCAAACTAGGAGCCATAATCAAAACTCCTAATGATGTGTATATCCTACAAAAGGGCCTCACTGAGACAGATGCCTGGTGTCAAAGCCATGGCCTCAAGCTCAATGCCAAAAAGTGCATTGTCATCCCCTTTGGTAAAAACTCTGAACCCATGAACTACAACAGAGGCGGTAGCATACTTAACACTGAAAGTGTGATAAGAGACCTTGGGACACAGGTGGACAGTAGTCTCTCCTTTGATAATCACATTGCTACAGTAGTCAGGAAATCCTTCTACGTGGCACACCTCATCACAAAAGGTTTCTCATCCAGAAAAAAAGAGGTCATTGTTCCCCTCTACTCATCACTCATTAGACCCATTATAGAGTACAACACCCCTTTTGGTATGTACCTCACAAGACATCTGCAACAACGGGAAAGGCCACAGAAATACCTCACAAAGAGGATTACTGGCCTCAAACAAATGCCCTATGCAGACCGTCTCAAGAAACTCCAGCTGTACTCCGTCACATATCGCCTACTCAGAGGTGATCGCTGCCTAACATACAAAGCTATGTCAAACCCAGAGCTGTTGGACATGCTCCACTTAAAGAAATCCCAATCCCTTCGAGCTACACGCTCTAGGGACCTAAACCTTGTCACCACAATAAACAGAACATGCTGGAGGGATAGATTGCTGTCCCAGAGACTTCCCATACTCTGGAATAAACTACCTATCTATATCAAACAAAGCTTCTCATTAGCACTCTTCAAGAAAAATCTTGATGATTGGATGGGAAATAAGAAATTCACCCCGGGGATCACCTCTGTGGCTCTGCTCAACAGTGGCACAGGAAAATAATTTTCTCGGGTGGCAAAAGCCAGAGTATCTTTTTGGCTGGGCTTGTATAGGCCCTAGAGCCAATAGCCTAGTACCTACCTATGAACCTACCTTTTTAGGGCAGCACAGTGGTGCAGTGGTTAACATTGTCACCTCACAGCAAGAGGTTCTCTGGTTCGATTCTCGGCTGGGGTGCCTTCTGTGTGGAGTTTGCATGTTCTCCCTGTGTTCGCGTGGGTTTCCTCCGGGTACTCCGGTTTCCTCCCACATTCCAAAGACATGCATCTGGAGCATTTCTCCCCGGGCCTCCACTGAAAACAGGCTCTGTGGAACCTAGTCGGACTTTCCCGGTCAACAAATGATAAATAAATAAATAAATAAAATAAATAATAAATAACCTATGAACCTATGGATGGTGCTGAGAACCAAACCCCAAACCTGAGTACAGGTGACATGTTCTTGTCCATGCCCGCTCCCAGGGGGGGATGAGTCCCATCCCCTGAGCCAGTTCCACCTGAAGGTGGTGCAGGGCTAGCAGATGAGCAGGTCCCAGGTTGGGTCTCAGATGTACTGGGGCCTGGTGCCATGGCCAGATGAGGTGGGACAGGCGGATCTGCCAGGAGCTACCTTCCCAGAAGTGCTATGGTGTTGAGGTTTTGCAAAATATGTTGGTTAATCATGAACAACACAATTTGAGATTAGTTATAACAGCATGAATGGGTGTTCCAATTGAGCCCATAAAACAGTTTTGAAACAGCTGTATAGCAATCAGAACACTTGCATAAAAGGAACCATCGTAAGCATTATAACGTCATGCAGGTTACATTGACAGCAACAAGCCACCAATGATAGCATTTGAACAAAGTTCATTAATATTCAAACACTTCAATATTTGTAGAACAATAGGACACATGTCCCAACAGTAGATTTGGAGAAAACATACCCATTGAGTATGTGCATTTATTATTGATGCAGATAGGGGTGGGGGAGAGAGAGGGGAAGTCAATTAAGAACTGTATAGGCTTCAGTACTTCACAACTTCAATGGTCATTACTCTACTCATTACTCTCCAGGTCTGACCTTACTTTACATCTACCTATGACCTGGGGTTGGGCAGTGGAAGTGTTGTACACAGTGTATTAGTAAAGCCTTCTTACAGCTGATAAAAACATTTCCTTACCTGATACCTGTGGAGGAAATTTCTGTTAACATTACCTGACTGTTTCTACTCATATTCACATATTCAGGGTTACATATGTGACACTGGAAGGGGTGCCCTAAACTCATGGTGTGTGTGTGTGTGTGTGTGTGTGTGTGTGTGTGTGTGTGTGTGTGTGTGTGTGTGTGTGTGCATGTGCAAAGCGTGTGCAGCGTGTGCGTGTGTGTGTGTGTGTGTGTTTGTGTGTGTCTGCTACTGCCATACTCTGCCTGGATTTCTATCTGTCACCCTGGGTATTGGCAGCAGTGACCACTAGGCATGACAGTGTGACACTTGAGGGACATTTATCGGGCAAAGTGCTTGGTGTATGTACATATTGTGCTGTCATTTGCAGGCATGGGGTTGGGCAGGGAAGTGTTTTATCCAGTGTATTAGTAAAGCCTTCTAAAAGCTACTACAAACATTTCCTTACCATGCAGACCTGTGGAGGAAATTTCTGCTAACACTACATGACTGTTTCTACACATATTCTTGGGTGAAAATATGCATACAGCTTACTACCACTCCCGGGATTTGAACCGTATCTCTTTGTGCAAAACGGTACACCAAGGTTGTGTTTCATCACTATGAGCTATTGAGGAACTCTTGTCTTTTGCTTGACTGTTTTCTTTTCTGGGTTGGACAGTCTAACCTTGTAATTCTGACATTTATTCATGGCAGATAGTTCTTGTACTGTGTATTCATACTTTGAGATATTACAATCTGGAAAGCAATGGTTAACACATGACAATGCTGCAGGCACATTACTATTCAGAGTTCAGATCTTTGATGCATGGAACCTTTCATGTAGTTTTATATCCGGTTTTACAGCTCCACAATCTTTCTCAGATGAGCCTTATCTAATTCATGCTGACAGATCCATAGTTGATGTGCAGAACCTGTACACATTTATATTCCTACCACAACATACCACAGTAAACACAACAATCTGGTGTTTGTAATTTTATTATAGTGTACTCACACTTTTGTTAATGGATACCCTGTATATCATTATTAGTTTAGCTAACACTGTTTATTCATTACACATAGTACACACTTTGCCTACTGGCAGTGACAATCTATACCTTTGCATTATTTGGCCTATATACTGCAAGCTAGATTTGTACTCACCAGCCTCCCAGTGCAGCCTTAACAACCTGTTGGCATGGGCGTCCATGTAAATAGCTCTCTCATCTGCAGCTGTACGGGAGATAAACAAACATTTATGCATATATGTCAATCACATACTCAGGCTGGACTTTGGTAAACACTAATTGATACTGATACTTACACACTGCTGGGACATTCTGTGCCTGTGTGTCTTGGTTCCATTGGTCCAAGAGCTCCCTCTTCCTATGCTTTAGGTCATCAAAACGGTCCTGCACCTGCTCACCAGTTTGGGGATGCCAGTAGCACTGGTGAGATCACATGCGAGATGGTCCCAGGTCTCTGCTTTATATTGTGAGCCCTGGTACTGGCCATGCAGTGGTCTCTCCTCATGATATTTCACTAGGAGTCCAACCATGACCCTGGACTCCTGGATGCTCCAGTGCTGTGCCCAAAAGCACACACCCTCACCTACGCCAGCCATAGTGGCTGCAAATTTCAGCTACAACTGGTTATGGATGTATTCCCACCTGCTCTGTTTAAATAATGTGATATTCCCACCCTTTGCTGTTATTGTACCATTTTGAAAAGGTTAAGCTCTGCTAATCAGTGCACAAATCCGCTAAGCCTATTTTAACACTGCTTAAAAGGGGAAGTTGTTGAGCAGTGTTTAACAGTGCACAAACTTATCTGAGCTACCTGCTGCTTAGCATTCACGTGTTAGCAAAGGTTACACTTGCTAAGCATAGCTGAGCATTGCTAACCATTGCTCACTTTTAATTTTTTAAATATATCAAAAGACTGAATTACATTTATTAAGTGTATATGATATACTTTACATGACATCCCTCTATGTGCTTTTCTTACATTTGCAAGGGGTGTGACTATACTGTATAGGGCACTTGTGTGTACATGGGTGGTTTCACATGTTATATGCACTCACATTTACATTGTACACTAGCTACACTTCCCTGGTTGACAAAAAACAGTTGCTACATAATTTAAGTTTACAAAAATAATTTTAACACTACTTTCCCATAGAAAAATAAGTTGCCTGTCTTGGTATTCAACCCATAACACCTGCATATAAAGCCAGGACTCTAACCACTACACGATTACGGCTTGGAAATTTCACCTGTATATTGTATTTATCTCCTATGGAATGTTTAAGCTATAGTAAGCAGTGGGCCAAAACGCGCACACCGCTTAGCTACGCTTAAACAATCCTTAGCCTAGACAAAATATATATTATTATTATATTATTATGTAATATAAGTGAATATTGTGAAGTTCTGACAAGTCATTGAGAACTGCATTCAGGAAATAATGGCATTCATTCTGCTTTCAGGCTTCTATCCTTCAGAGACTCCGGCTAATACATATCCTTGTTTTCTATCAACTTTCTAAGTGTGTGAGGGCAGTTTTTCAGAAGTGTCGCTATTTTATTGTCCCCCCCCCATTATTTGTGCCTTTGTCCACATGGACTGCTGTCAGGGAATATTGGCTTACATTTGCTTTCAGACTTCTACCCTTTGGTAATTCATGCTAATGCATGACCTGTTTTTTTATCAACTTTCTAAGTTTGTGAGGGGAATATTTGTGTTGTGTGCCTTTTCAGGGATTTATCCTCCATTATTTGTTCATTTGTACACATTTCTTACTTTAGCAGGTTGCGGAGATGTCATACGGCACTTTTGCAATGCAGGGTGTGTGTCACAGAACCTGTCACACACCCCCTGCATTGCTTTCCTGATGACGTGTGTATTTCAGTGTTTGTAGACACTGAGATGATCATTTATTTCATTTCAGTGTCCGCGGACAATGAAATACTGGCCTAACATTAGAGTAATTCTCTAATATTATGCCATATCCTATTAGAAAGTGCCATATGGCACTTTCTGAGTGCAAGGGGTATGTTCAATGTTTGTGCACTGCTTGAACATGCCCCCTGCACTCATTCATGGTTCATGTCCATATAAGTTGAACAGCAGCACGCCTTCATGAATATGCAAGGAGTGCTGCTGTGCTATACGGACACCAACTACTCCATGCAAGAATAGTGCTATTCTTGCACAGAGTTTATTGAATCCCAGGGACTGACTTTGCAAGAGACATGCAAAAAAATGGCAATACAACAACTTTTGCTTCAGCCCTTTTTCTGCCTTCTTTACCCCTGGCCTTGCCCATTGTGATACATAAATGGGCATTTCTGCTCATCATTTCAAAAAATAGGATGTCTTATCCTTTTACTAATTACCCTCAGACAAAACCACATCACAATAAAGTGCTGCTTGAACAAAACTGGATGTGTTGACTTGGTGACATCAGACACTGTGGTATTTACATTTGTAATGTCATTTTCCTGATTCCCTGATTAACTTTTAGTTTTCTAGACAAAATTGAAAAAAATGGGTATGTGGCAACCCTGTCTGTTAATTATGACTGAGGGCCCAATTAATTTAATGTTACTGAAGATATCTTGCCTCCATTAATTCTGCATGAGGCCTAGAATACTGAATTTTTTTTGGGGGGGCCCTTGGACTTCAATTGTACCAGCCCAACCCGTTAGTGCCCGTTGTCCATGCAAGGTCTACCAGCTGTTCTCTTATTCCTGGGACTTACCCTAGTATTGCTGGGGCTGGACTAGGATCATAAGTGGGTCCTGAGCGACTCGGCTCGTCTGTGCTTCTGTCCTGTTTTTTTATGCCCTACCCATTTCCCTTTCCTCACATCTCATGCTCATTGATTGCATCCAAGGATAACTCCCCTCTTTAGACCACTCCTCCCCTTAGGGAGCATATCAATGAGCACCAATGAAGGATGAGCACTCCCATCCCTTCCTTGCAGCTCTGTCAGTCACCTAAGCTGCTAAATGAACCTGGGACATTCAGTCTGTAGTCAGGGCTTTATCCCTCTATGCCACCAGCATGGCTCGAGGCCCTAATGACCACTAGCCACTTGGCAGTCTGAACATTGGCTCTACATGATTTGCTCACTGCTGATATGACTTCCCAACCCCATATACAAATGGAGAAAAAAGGGTTTTCTGGCAGTGCCTCAATGACTGTCTGCTGAGGTCTCCGGATTCTGTTCATCTTGCTAAGGACATCTGACTAAGCTTTCCCTTGAGTGGGACTCTGACTTTGATACTTCTGCTAAATATCCAGCTCTCTTAATTGTATTGAAATCCTCTTATTATTAATCGTGCTGTGGGACATATTGATTTTGATAATTCTTGTCCCCAAATCTAGTGTTTTTCAAGGAGCAGGGCCTGACTTATTTACTCCTGGTACATCAGTGCTAATTTTTTTCATTCTGCTATGGCCATGTGGCTTTAATAATTCTGTAAGGGTCCCCAAAACTGTATCCATTCAGATATTAGAACTTATTAATGTGAAACAATGCTTGAGAAGATCTGTTTTAAAACAACTATGGTGTATTTAGTCTGTTGATCACTTGTAACTAATATATTATTGCTTATCTGTATCAAGAAGAAAAACAATTTTTTTTTGCTGAAAGAAGTAGTGAAGTTTGACACATGATGATATTTTGCCTGCATTAATCTAAAAGAAGGGTGCTAGTTTCTTACATCATATGCTGAATACTGAATATGCATCACATTTTTGGAGGGGGTAAATAATGCATGACATGTTAGTGTGCTAAATCTTTTTTGACTAACATATATTCTGATATTTCTCTTACTGTACTGTCATTAAAAACTTAACAATATGTTCAGTATTGTGCTTCAGGCTTCTGGAAAAGGCTCCTGCCTCCCCAGAGTGCCTTTTTTAGGCACTGCCATGAGGTCAAAACTACCAACATGAAAATTTCATCAAAATGCAAATTAAAGGTCACACTGCTAAATGCTAGGAGTCTAAATAAGAAACTGCACTCATTGCAAGCATTTGTAACCCTGGAAGACACTGACATTTGTGCAGTCACAGAAAGGTCTTTCAAAGCTGCAGAGAGCACCCCAGCCATACCAGGTTACTCATCCTATTATACATTCAGATCCCAAATTGTGGGCAGCAAAGCCAAAGGAGGTGGAGTTGCAATATATATATTAAAGACATGCACACCTCCAAGCTGGTCAAACAGTATGACACACAGAAGATGCTCCAGGTGCAGTTAACCATTGACAAGACCCCTATTCAAACCATAGCTAGCTACAGGCCCCCAACTTTGACTGAAAATGCCCACTCCACCTATCTGGACATCTTCAAATCTATCAAAATGTAACCCTTAACTCTGATCCTGGGTAACTTCAACTATCCAACCACAGACTGGAATAAATACTCATGCCAAAACACAAATGCTCAGAGATTCCTTGATTTTGTCAATGCAAATGCCTTGGACCACTGGTTGTCACCACCACAAGAGGTGATAATATCTTAGACTTGCTATTAACCAACATGAGTAATCACTGCAACATCCCTACAGGTGTCATCCTCACTGGTAAGATCTGACCACAAAGAAGTCACCATCTCCCCCAACCCCCCCATAGCTAGGGTCAAACAAAAAACTTCTCCAAAGCTGATTACAACCTCCTGAGGAAAGGTATAAACAACTTCAAAGCCCCCTCCCCTCCACAGGAGCTGGCACATATGTTCAAACCTACACCAAAGTGCTATATGAGCATTTATATACCTGACAGGACAAAATCCTCCTCCTCAAGGAAGATAAACCTGTCTGGTGGACATCTGCAATAAATAAACTCTTTAACAGAAGGAAAAAAAAGTGCTGCCAGGACCAAGAAGGAGCAGGTGCCTAATTGGAAGCAATCTCTCCTTAGCCTGAAAAAGCAAATAAGAGCACTAGTGAAATCCTCCAAAGCAAACTACGATTCCAAACTGGCCACATCTACTAAAGACAATCATAAGGCCTTCTTCACATATGTCTGCAGTCTCAAAAGAAACATTCAGATATGCTCAGAACTGGTGGTCAAGGACACCACATGCACAAATGCTGTAGATAGAGCCAACCTGCTGGCAGACAAGTTCAGTGAAAACTTCACCCCTCTGTCCCCCAATCAGTAAATCAGGACATCCTCAGCACCTGCCCCCTCTCTTTATCAATAGGGAGAAAGTCATCACTGCCCTCTCAAAGGCAAAAAATACAGCCTCCATGTGACCCGATAACATCCCAGGCTGCATCCTACATGAACTCAGGCAGGAGCTTGCAGCAGCATTAGGCACTCTATTCAACCAAAGCCTGAGTATCAGCTTCATCGCAGCTGAGTGGAAGACAGCCACTGTCATCCCTTTGCACAAAGGTGGAGCATCCACTGATACAGGAAATTATAGACCCATCAGCCTAACTAGCCTGATCTGCAAGGCCATGGAATAGATTATCATGGATCTCATTAACAAAGACATTGGCAACCTCCAAACACTTGATCCCACATAGTTTAGTTTTGTCAATGGGAGGTCATGGCTGTTAAATGTGGTTGACTTCTTCGAGACAGTCACCAAAGCCATGGATGAGGGGAAGATGGTGCACACTGCCTACCTTGACCTTGCCAAAGCCTTTGATATTATTCCCCACTTGGGTATAATAGATAAACTCTCTCAACTAGGCATCAATCCATATGTTACCAGATGGGTAGTGAACTGGCTCACTGTAGAACCCACCTAGTCAAAACAGAGGAAGCCACCTCAAGCAGTAGACCTGTAACAAGCAGCGTACCCCAGGGATCGGTCTTGGGGCCTCTGTTGTTTGGGATATACTTTTCGGAGGTTCAGGCAAAAACCAGTGGGCTAAGGCTGACCAGGTTTCCAGATGACTGCAAAATGGGTGCTGTCATCAGTTCCTCCAGTGATGTGGACATCCTCCAAGAGGGTCTCACCCAAACAAATGACTGATGCCAGAAACATAGCCTCAAACTGAATGCCAAAAAAATGCATTATCATCCCCTTTGGGTAGAGTGACATCCCCACAAATTATCACATTAATAACAAGGCCCTAAGCATGCAATCATTCATGAGGGACTTGGCACCCAGATTGATAGCAAACTGAATTTTGACCAACATATTGCATCCATTGTACAGAAAGCTTTCTACATAGCCCACCTCATTAGGTGGGTATCTCTTCCAAGGACAAGGAGATCATAACAGCTCTGTATTCTTCCCTTATTGAGTACAATGCCCTTTTGGCATGTACCTCACAAAGCACATGCAGCAGCTGGACAGACCACAGAGGTTCCTCAAAAGGAGAATCCAGGGCCTCAAACATCTACCCTACACAGATAGGCTAAAAGCCCTGTCCCTCTACTCGGTCTCATACAGACTCCTTAGAGGTGACCTATGTCTGGCATACAAAGCGATCTCGGAGTCCACCTTGATGGGACTGCTGCATATCCACAAGTCAAGCTTCACTCGAGTAACTCACATGCGTGACCTCAACCTGGTCTGCGACATCAATAGGACTTGTTAGTGGGACAGATTTGTATCCCACAGACTCCTCGTTCTGTGGAATAGACTCCCTCTCTGCATCAAGCAGAGTACCTCATTAACCCTTTTTAACTCATTCACTGCAATGGAGCTCAGGAAATTTGCACTGTAACTTTCAGTGGGTGGAGCCTAAGCCTTTTGACAGAATCAAATTACGTTCACACATTTCAAACAAATGTTCATATCTCTGGAACCATAGGGGTTATGAAAGAAGTATAAATAGTGAACACTTCAGTACAAACTATTTTTTATAGTGGTAGTATTCCTTAGGTTTTAGGTCTTAAATTGAATTTTATAAATCACAATAAACACAGTAACTATTATGCTTGTAATAATTTGCAAACAACTTATAATACCTCAGCAACCACTTAAATTACATACATACTGTCAGCAGCATTTTATTCACCTAGCCGAGAGCTTTCATTTGAGGCTAATGAGTTCTGTCTGTGTTACTTAGTTGTTGAAATATTAATTATATCTATATAAATTAATATTATAAAAAACAACAGTTAATATCACTTTACCTGCACTAGACAGAGGCCAAATATTAATGCAGTTGAGTTTGTCATTGTGTAAGCTTTAAGATGAAATCTTTTAAAACCTTGTACATACCATGGTTTTGGAATTACTGATGCAAATATTAACATGCAATACTCAATGCCTAGAAGCGTCAGTAGGAGTTAACTGCATATACACCTGGAGGCATCACTCAGATGTAATGAGTTAAGTGCAACCTGGATAACTTCATGGGGAACAGAAAATACACCCCTGGTGAATCCACCTGTGTCCCTGCTGGACAGGGGCATTGGGTGCTGAGTTGTTAGAACATGGGCTAAATTCCCAGCTAGGCTTGTAAGGGCCTCAGGGCCAATAGCCTAGTGACTTCCTATGATCCTATGAGTATGGTAATTTTGCACTTTTATATTTAGTGGGGGTGTATATGTGGAAGAATATTATGAACCAGTTGATTAAACTGCTGTTATCCTTTACATGAATGACTCCATGAATGGTTGTTGGCTATGCTGGGTTTTTCAGTCAGTTTGAGAAGATGAAATGCATTAACAGGTAATAGCATGAATAATGTTTTAAGGAGACAATTGGATTGATTAGGGGGATCTTATTACCATGTAAGTGATGGTGGACTAACCGTGCCTTCTATGTATCTGACTACCATGGTGTGGCATAGAAATCTGCAATGAGAATGCAATCACGTTAGTCTTTGTGTGTGTTATTTGACATAGTTGTATGTGTGTGTTAGTCACAAACTAAAGAAATTTTTATGTAGGAGAGGGAGTTCAAACGAGATAGGAGGGAAAGACAAGATGGTGAAAGAGAGGGTATTGTTAATTAGGTCATTGGATAACCAGGAGAGGGTGGTTGTGGACAGGGTGCTGAGGCTGAGGGCTATAGTATATTGTGGTAGCACAATCTCTGCTGAGCGTCCCTCACATTAAAACTTGCTTGGGTCCCACAAAATGTCAACACTGGCCCTGAATATAAACTAGCAAGTTAAACAGCAACATTGACTGGAAGGCTTCTCAAAAGTGCAGATCTCAGCAATCAGCAAACAGTACAACACTGGTGTACTTTAAAATGCTTAAAGTACAAAATTCAACAAATAAAGTAAAATAATGCAGTAGCACTCCAGTACAGTTAAATGACATCCAAAAGAGTAAAACAAATCTCTTATATGCCAATAATAGTACAATATTACTTCAGGACCTACATAGAATGTGGCAAGGATTACTCAAACCGCAGAATCACTGACAAATGCCTTCTACCAGCACCTGCAGGGCTGCATGGATCAGGCAATCCCAAGCAAAACAAAGACTCTTTGTACCAAAGGCAAGCGTCCAGTTTGGTGGACCCCAGCCATAAACAAACTCTACAACAAAAGGAGAAAGCTACTACAAGATAGAGCAAAATCCTTAAAAGGTAAGACACCGCTGATCACTATAAGTAAAAAGCTGAGAGCTCTCATAAAATCATCCAAAGCTAATTTTGAGAGAAAAATAGCTAAGGACTCTAAAGACAACCATAAGGCATTCTTTAGCTATGTCAGAAACCTAGGAGGAAACTCCCAGATATGCTCAGAATTAGTTCATAATGATGTGAAGATTACTGATCCTACAGACATTGCCAACATACTGGCTGACAGGTTCAGTGCAAACTTCCCTCCCCAAAGGAGAGATATCTATACCAAATGATTGTAGCCCCCAAACATCTCTAACGCCCAGGTGAGAACTGCTCTCACCAAGGCAAAGAACACAGCATCCATGGGACCTGATGGTGTCCCCGGCTGTGTGCTCCATGAACTCAACGAGGAATTAAATCCACAGTTAGGACAGCTGTTTAATCTTAGTCTCGCCTCGGATACGCACTCCAGGAATGGCGCTGCGACTGTGGTCCCACTCCACAAAGGCGGCGCTTCCACCGACCCTGGAAATTACCGCCCCATTAGCTTGACAAGCCTTATCTGCAAAGCCATGGAGAGGATCATAATGGATCTCATAAATAAAGACATAGGAATTTGCAGACTTTGGATTCAACCCAGTTTGGCTTTGTCAAAGGCAGATCATGCCTTCTAAACTTGGTCGACTTTTTCAAACAGTCACCAAGGCCATTGATGAGGAAAGGCAGTCCATACAGCCTACCTAGACCTGGCGAAGGCTTTTGATACAATACCCACTCGGTATCATTGAAAAACTCATCAACTTAAATGTAAACCCATACATTACAAGATGGGTTGCAAACTGGCTGAGCGACAGAACACACAGGGTCAGGGTTGCTGGTGCCATGTCAGACTCAAAGCCTGTCACAAGTGGTGTCCCACAGGGCTCAGTCCTGGGCCCACTCTTGTTTGGCATCTACTTTTCTGAAGTACAAGCAAACACAGGAGGGTTATGGCTGACAAAGTTTGCAGATGACTGCAAACTGGGTGCCGTAGTTGAAAACACATCCGACACAGATATCCTCCAGAAGGGTCTCACAGAAACGGATAACTGGTGCCAGAGCCATGGCCTTAAGTTAAATGCCAAGAAATGCATAGTCATACCCTTCGAGAAAAATAAGGTCACCCCTAGCTACCAAATAGGTGGCAATCCCCTGAACACAGAAGAAGTTATTAGGGACCTAGGAACCCAGGTTGACAGTAGCCTTTCATTCGACAGTCATATTGCTAAAGTGGTTAGGAAGACCTTCTACATTGCCCACCTTATCATGAAGGATTCACATCCAGATCAAGGGAAGTCATGGTCCCCTATACTCATCACTCATCAGACCAATGATTGAGTACAATGCCCCATTCGAATGTACCTGACCCGACACTTGCAGCAGCTGGAGAGGCCACAAAGTTCCTCACCAAAAGGATAAAGGGTCTCAAAAATCTGTCTTATGCTGCCCGACTGAAAGAACGCCAGTTATATTCAGTTGCGCATCGCTTGCTCAGAGGGGACCTATGCCTGACATACAAGGCAATGTCAAACCCAGACCTGATGAACATGCTTCATCTCAAAAATCTAGATCCCTCAGAGCCACAAGGGCGGAGACTTAAACCTAGACACGGTTATTAATAGGACGTGCTGGAGGGATAGATTCATCACCCAAAGACTCCCTATGCTGTGGAACAAAATCCCGTTTATGTGAGGCAAAGCACCTCGCTGGCCTTGTTTAAGAGAAATCTTGACCAATGGATGGGAGATCGCAGATACACCCCAGGGGTTACCTCAGTGTCACTGCTAGACAGAGGCACAGCTAAATAATGGGCATAGTTTCTCCTACCTAAAGGGGAGGCGTAAGCCACAAAACTATGGGCTAGGCTTATAAATGCCCTCGGGCAGATAGCCTAGTATGAACCTATGAACCTATGAACCTATGAGGGCTCTGTGAAAATGAACTCAGAGTGGTGCAAAGACACCAACTTTACAGCAGCATAGAAAACTGCTAAAATAAACAAAATGTCCCTCTGGTCAATGACCAAATCATATTAAAGGTTGACCAAAGTGATTGTCAATTCAGAGACAGATCAGGTTACTTCCTGCTGCCACTGGAATGCAGGTCTAATCCCTCTTAATGTAGAATCCCTTTAGCTGGGTCAAAAGTGCAGGAATTCAGCAATTAAGTATCAGCTACAAATACAATTAGTAAATTACACAGTAACACTGCCTAGAAGGCTTCAAAAAATTGCAGATCTCAGCAATCAAACAGTACAATATTGGGGCATTTAAAATAATTTAGAGTGCAAAAGTCAGCAAATAAAGCAAATATAAGGCAATAGCACTCTTATGCAGCTCAACAAAGTGCAAAAGAGCAAAATAAATCTATTATCTGATAAAGATGGTGCAGGAATAATTCAGGACCCTCTCAGAGTGCGGTGAGGCGCCAAGCAGATCTGATAAAGATGGTGCAGGAATAATTCAGGACCCTCTCAGAGTGCGGTGAGGCGCCAAGCAGATCTGATAAAGATGGTGCAGGAATAATTCAGGACCCTCTCAGAGTGCGGTGAGGCGCCAAGCAGATGGCAGCTCTGTCAAAATGAGCTCAGAGTGGTGCAATTATACAAAATTCATAGCAGCACAAAGGAAGAAAAGGAAAGGAA
Organism: Protopterus annectens; assembly: GCF_019279795.1. Lineage (NCBI taxonomy): Eukaryota > Metazoa > Chordata > Ceratodontiformes > Protopteridae > Protopterus > Protopterus annectens. The sequence continues at coordinate 127,242,460 of NC_056750.1, forward strand.
ATGGGAAAGCCCACAATATAGTGGCAAGTATAGTAGGGTTGCCACCTTTTCAAATGCCCAAAGTGGGACAACTTTGGTACAAACATCAGATTTTGCAGGCCAAAACATACACATGGCAAGTACAAAGTACAGAACTTCACTTTTTTGCTTAAATAAAAGCTTATTCTTGTAGCATTTTAGTTGCTTATTCTGTTTCTTATAACATTTAGGTGTTTCAGATACAGAATAACTGTTTTATGCAACTATTATATAAAATATAGGAAATAATTTTGCCCTTAAAATCTTAGGACATTTGCCATTTTTACAATTTTTTTGCAGGACACAACTGCCCAAAGAGGAACTGTCCCTCGCAAAGTGGGACAGGTGGTAACCCTAAGTATAGTGGACAACCATGTGTTCATAGGTTCATAGGTAGGTACTAGGCTATCGGCCCAAGGGCCTATGTAAGTCTAGCTAACAAGGTTCCCTGGCTTTCGCCACCCAAGAAGGTTATTTTCCTGTGCCCCTGTCGAGCAGAGCCAGAGAAGTGATCCCCGGGGTGAATTTCCTATTTCCCATCCACTCATCAAGACTTTTCTTGAAGAGTGCTAATGAGGAACTCTGCTTGACATAGATAGGTAGCTTGGTCCAGAGTATGGGAAGTCTCTGGGACAGGAATCTATCCCTCCAGCATGTTCTGTTTATTGTGGTGACAAGGTTTAGGTCTCTGGAGTGTGTAGCTCGGAGGGATTGGGATTTCTTTAGGTGTAGAATGTCCAACAGCTCTGGGTTTGACACAGTTTTGTATGTTAGGCAGAGATCACCATGGAGTAGGTGATATGTTACGGAGTAAAGCTGGAGTGTTTTGAGACGGTCAGCATAAGGGCATCTGAGTCCCGTAATTCTCTTTGTGAGGTATTTTTGTGGCCTTTCCAGCTGTTGCAGATGTCTTGTGAGGTACATTTCAAAAGGGGCATTGTACTCAATAATGAGTATAATGAGAGCCGAGTAGAGGGGAACAATGACCTCTTTTTTCTTGGATGAGAACTCTTTCATGATGAGGTGTGCCACGTAGAAGGATTTTCTGACTACTGTGGTGATGTGATTATCAAAGGAGAGACTACTGTCCACCTGAGTCCCAAGGTCTCTTATCACACCTTCGGCATTAATTGGACTGGCGCTTATGTGGTAGTTTATGGGTACCACATTTTTACCAAAGGGGATGACAATGCACTTTTTGGCACTGAGCTTGAGGCCGTGGCTCTGACACCAGGCATCAGTCTCATTGAGGCCCTTCTGTAGGATGTCCATGTCATTTGGGGACTCGACTATGGCACCTAATTTTCAGTCATCTGTGAACGTCGTCAGCCAGAGGTCCTCTGTGCTAGCCTGTACTTCAGAGAAGTAGATACCAAACAGGAGAGGACCCAAGACTGAACCCTGTGGTACTCTACTTTTCATAGGTTTGAAGTCAGATTTGGAGTCTGCTACTTTTACAGTGTGGGTTCTGTCAGTGAGCCAGTTGGCATCCCATCTTGTGACATATGGATTTATACCCAGTTTAGTGAGTTTATCTATGATTCCAGAATGGGGGATGGTGTTGAAAGCCTTGGCGAGGTCAAGATAGGCTGTGTGAAGTGTCTTACCCTCGTCTACGGCTTTGGTGACTGTTTCAAAGAAGTCGATCAGGTTCAGGAGGCATGATCTGCCCTTCACAAACCCAAACTGGGTGGGGTCCAGAGTTTGGAGGTTACCAATGCTTTGTTTATGAGTTCATGATACGTTCCATGGCCTTGCAAACCAGGCTCATCAGGCTACTAGGGAAATAATTTCCAGGCTAATAGGGTGATAGTTTCCAGGGTCCATGGTGACTCCCCCTTTGTGGAGTGGTATAACTGTTGCTGTGTGCCATTCAGTGGGTAAAAATCCTGTTGACCAAGATTTACACAGAAATGGTTAAGGAGAGGTGAATTTAAACCAAAAGATGAAAGGATAATAATGGTGCTCGAAACAGTGGGAAACATACACAATGATTTACAAAGTCTATAGAGAAAGTGAGAGAAACAGATAAATCCAGGTTCTGCAGTACAGATCTGGAAACAGATGCACATCTTATTGCTGGGTGTGATGCACACACGGATGATGGTCTGTACATCAAAAGGCACAATAATGTGGCAATAATGTTGCACTGGGAATTGTGTGAACACTAAAATATACCAGTAGCTGAAAAGAAGTGGACAAATGAACCACAAAGCATTATTGACAACTATGAAGTTTGGTTTAGGTTACATGGGATCACCCAATAAGAGTTAAGAAAATAGATGAAAGAAAACCAGATATAGTAGTCCAAAAAAAAAAAAAAAGATACGTTCGGCATACCCTCTTAGTTCCTGAACTTGTCTGATTGAAGACTGCTGAAACAGGGCTCAGTTCTGAGGTTTTTTACTGGTTAATTGGGTAATTTGTTTAAATCAGTTTGCTTGTTTTCTTTTGTTATAAAACAAAAAACAATTGCACTTTATCTGCTTTTACTGTATTTGTGTTTCTTCCTACTTTATTACCTTATTTTGCTTTTTTCTTTTCTTAAAAGTACTTAATTGTGTTTATTCGACTACGGTGGTGGTGCTGCGGTAACATTGTCGCCTCACAGTAAGACGTTGTCCAGTTCGATTCTCAGCTAGAGCATCTTCTGTGTGGAGACATGTGTGAATGGGCAAACCGTCATTGAAGGTTGTGCGTCAGGGCTGGCAACTCGGCACGTAAAAATCTACTGCCAATCATTAGCAGACCGGAGTTCCGCTGCGGTGACCCCTAACCGGGAAAAGCCGAAAGACACAACAACAACTTAATCCTAGGGGAGGTCCTTGGCATCTTAGACTAGAGGAACAAGAACTGTTATGGCAATTACGTACTAACGCACATGTATACCCAGGAATTAATGATATCTGTTCCATTAAATGTTTGCTCAGATTAAGAACTTTGGAACGTTGATAGTTACATTTTTATATGTAGTTACATGTATATTTTTTACATATTATGTTTATAAATTGTGAATACATTGGCTATGATCTATATATTTTTATAATATATATTATATATAGATTATGTTTTTTAGATGATGTATGGGAGAGTGTATTTTAACTTAAAAATCAAAAAACAATAGTGTTGAATTCAAAGTAACATGATATATGTATTTGATGTTTTTAGTTATTTTTCTGGTATTATACGTGTTTCACTTTATTTTATTCAATTGGAGTAGGTTGAATTATTCAATTAATTGTTTAATGGTTCTAATGTTTTTTGTGATGTCACTATTTATTGTTATTTAAAGTTTTAGTGTTTGTCAGTTCAAACGTCTGAAGAAGTGCATGTATTTGTTGTGCATGAAAGCGCTAACAAATAAACGTCTGTGGATCTGGTTTTTGCGATTTGTGGACTCCTACTTTCATTTGTGTTTCACAACAACAACTTAATTGTGTTTATTCTGCTGCATTTTTTTACTGCTTGGTAGTAGCCTGATTAAATTGTAACTGTTATTCTAAGTCTTTTGGTTAAAGCACTTGGGCTTCATACCAGTTGTTTTACATTAAGAAGTTTTGTGGTCTGCACTGCTGTGGCAGGACAGCTAGCTTACATCCTTCTAAGTTGGGAATTGCTGATTGAAGGCTCAGTGTCTGTTATTCTAAAAGTGTATTAGTTCTGGTTTAAGCACTTGGGCTCCAGGCCAGTTATTTTACATTAAGAAGGTTTGTGGTCTGCACTCTTGTGGGAGGAGAGGCTAGTTTATGCCCTTCTGAGCTGGGAATTTCTGGCCAAAGGCTTACTGTGCCTGCTTATTTGAACTGTTTTTCTGATATCAGTGCTCCTTGTCTGCTGTAGCATAGACTAGATTCAGGCCTGCTGAATCTAGCTTTGTTTGTATAACTTGAGCACTAATCCAGGCCATCTTTTTGAGAAGGCTCTGCACCCTAGTGGCAGGAGTGTGTTAGAATTTGTCTTA